>NC_049990.1:4585987-4633485 GCF_000003815.2 Branchiostoma floridae
CGTGCTGTTTCTTTTCTGTGTAATTCTATACAATATAGAAGTACAGCTGTGTAACACGCTTACAATCTTACCCTCATACCAGCAATCTGTGCGATCACTGCGGTGGCGGTAGCATCGGCCCCTTTCCTAAATAAAATCCAGCGTAAAACCCTCGTGTAATTTCTTTTACCAAGACAGCTCAAAATGCTGGAAATAGCGTTTCAGAGGGTCTAGATTTCAAAATTTTCCGGGGGAGCATGCCCCCGGACCCCCCTAGGAACGTCGCGCCTTCGGCGCGACATCTCGCGCCTACGGCGCTCGATAGGATTTTCAGTAAAAAGTGGGGGGACGGAAAATGATTTCGGGCTGGCTACAACCCTGGCCTAGATTATTGTACAGGTCTCCCTCCTGTAAACATATACTCAGTACAGAACCAGTACGATCAATAATATAGTACGTGCCGCTTCAACTGTCACCAAAGGTTGTTTCTAGCTACTATTATGCTGCCCTTGTTTACACTCGTACGTTCTGGTTCAGTGCACCGGTACATTTGATTTTGAAAGGCCGAACAGGTCAATCCTCTGCCCTGCCCACTTCGGGCCCTTGAA
Organism: Branchiostoma floridae; assembly: GCF_000003815.2. Taxonomy (NCBI): domain Eukaryota; kingdom Metazoa; phylum Chordata; class Leptocardii; order Amphioxiformes; family Branchiostomatidae; genus Branchiostoma; species Branchiostoma floridae. The sequence goes on from NC_049990.1 coordinate 4,586,575, forward strand.
AAAATGCAAGAATGTGTCCTACACGCAGTCTGTCGTTTTCTTGTTGGTTGGAATGCTAATTTGGTCGGACGCCTGAGATCATTCTATTCAATATGAAAAGTTGTTCCCACCGTTCACAAGGGAATCAGTCAAAATCGTGTTACTTAAATGATCATAACTAGGTCATTCTGTAGCTTACATTAGTCATGTAACGTTATAATGCTTCAAGCACTCAAGCAGATATGAGGAGTAGCGATCGTAACATTCTACCGTGCTATAAAGGTTCGTGTGCTGCTGATGCTTCATACGACGTAATTGTTTATTGTTATAGCTAACTGCACCTCGCACTACCTGTGCAAGGACATTTGACACGCCGAACCAAACGTGAGTGACCTGGCCGAAGGCACATTGCTACCGTCCATAAAAACGAACGAGAAAGTACAGCTTATGAGTCGTACCTTCAATGACTACTTGAAGATCAGTCCAAGCCGTATCCGCAGTGATTGCTATCGCATAATGGGAGTCTCCGATAACGAATCAAAGCCAACAGTTGACCAACTCTACTCTACTCTACTCTGATTTATAGGACACTGGTGAACCTACGTTGTGTGCTGCACGTAGTGAGTGACTGCAGGCGCCTACTAGTAGGTAATGACAGGGCGTCAGCCAACACCTGGAGGTCATTTGAAACTGGTTCGTCCACCTTGTATATAACCGGCAACGAATGACATGCAATGATAGATAATGGGCACCAGTAGGTGTCGCTGTATCGTTCTATCTAACAACGCTGAAGTCCTCTCGATGTTTTACGAAATCATATTAAACAAGATAACGTTATGGAAATTTGGCACACGCGTCTCAGAACACAGCACCTATGCAAATACAATATTCTCTAAAAGAACGTCGTACGGATTGTCCCGGTCTTCAAATTTTCTTTCAATCAAAAGCATGCCAATTTCTCGCACTAAGCTCGTTAGCTGGTGTGTTACGCCGAAGGGCGGTTATACCGACTATATAGATACAGATACAGATACAGATGATGTCTCAAACACCATACGAGGTGTATTGTCATTGGGTCTACGATAAACTTCCCCTTCACGAAACAACGGGATTTTGACAAAACATTCATACTGTCCGGAAATCTACTGTGCGACATGTTTGTGAAAGGGCGACCTCGTGTCAACTTACCTTTACTGAATGTTTCATACTATATCAATGAAAACGTTCAGCAAGCTCTAAAATTAAATTACGGACTGTGCATACCTTAATCCAGTGATTTTCGTCTACTTGTAGTCTCCAGTGCTCGACACCGCCTTCCAGCTCCGAAGCCGCACTGCCAGTGACGCTATTTCTTACAACATCAAAGGACGCGAAACCGAACACCTGAGGTCAAAAGGTCAACACCCTGTCCTTGAGGACAGCTCAAGTCCGTCAATGAAATTTGTAGGAACAGAGACGGAATGACAGAGTTTCGTCGTGGCAACACACACATCTGTACAAAGCCAATATATATCTTCAGAAATGACGCACTAGTATTCGGTTGTGACAACAGTTGGGAATGGGAAAACAGAAGACGAAAACGTACCATAAAGAAGAAGGACGAACCACAATTGGAATTCTTTTTACTACCTCTCTGCCCCCAAGGTTTGCTGATTAGATTATACCGTTCACATGCACGTCACTAACACTGGTGTCGGCACAACTTTAGGTCGACATTTCCTGTGCTTTAGGTCACGATTGTAACAACACAATTCCATTAGCGAATGGAATTTGGTCTGTTGCAATTGTGACCTGAAACACACAAAATAACGACATAAAGTTGTACCCAATAATGGCAGCGGCACGTGTGTCTATGGTATGCTTATTCGAGTGGGCAGAGGTAGTCAAAATAGTCTAACATCTTTATGGTTCCGCCTGTCTTGTTCATATGGTATGTGAAATTTACTTAGCATGTGGCTTTGCCCTCGGGGAGACCAAAAACCCTCATCAGCTATGTATCCAAGTATCTACTAGGCTCCACGTGTCACTGAAAATAGTAGAAATTGGTCAAATAGACAGATGACACACGGCCCAAAACCACAGTATGCGACATAGCCGGTCCCATATCATAAACTGTTTTTTTTTTGCCGGCCGACTCCTCTGGTGTGCTATTTGTTTATTGTACCATTTTCAGCAATGTATGGGCCTGGTAAAGACTATAGCTACATCTTACGAAAAAGGCCCCGTGCTCTTTAAATAGTCTAGAAACCACACGAAAGACTTTCGGCAACATACAATAGGTTTATTCTAGTCCACAAGCACATTATACATTAGATATAATCCGCATCTTACATCAATTACCATTGTACGAACGTTACAATAAATAGATCTTCGGTATACAAATAGTTTTTGGCACAAGCACAACAACAGGGACCTGACTCTATACATATACACAACTCATCATGGCGGATGATTACAAGTCAGCTCCAGCCGATCCTACTTATACGGTACCATAAGATAGTATCAAAGCTGGTCAAGGAGTATAGCCAGCCAAAGGGAATCAGACCGTAGCATACACACACCTAGGCCGGCTTCTCTTCGCTGACCAGCTTTTGATACTACATATCTTATGGTACCATAGGATTTGGTTGGAGATGTTCCTTTAAGCCCCGGTCACAAAGCGCGTACGATTCCTTGCGATTCCTTCCGATGCGCAGGATAATCGCAGTGCGACGTAAGTCGGAAGAAAATCGGAAGCAATGGTTTAAGTATATAAAGCCGTGGTCACAAAGCGCGTAGTGGATCGTACGATGAGGTCATAAGAGCGTGCCTGCGTCAATCGCAGTGGATCATAGTAAATCGGGGAGCGTCGTATGGCGAAAAATAGAGCTGAAATGGATTTTGAACATGTTCAAAATTTCGCTATCGTCGTAAGATTTTATTTGCCCCCATAGCAGAGTTCATTACGGCAATTTTTGTCTACTGATGAGGTTATAGATTTATGATTTTTTAGCATGTTGTGATGGTTTTAGTTTTCCCTGATATTGTCGATATTGACGAAAAGGGGAAATATATCAGTCGCAACTGCCACAGTCGCAACCAGAGAACAGCGCGCCACGCACAGGTGATGCAGACAAATTGTTTGATCGCTTCATGCACGTGAGTTTATAATTAGATCAAATCTCAGCTCTCGTCGGTCTTGGGTCAGTTTACCATAATCGTAATAACCATGGGGACAACTCGAACATAAAGGCAGGCTCTATGAGTCGGAAATATATATGATATAATTCTTATCATTTGATTTTTGTATGATGGCATCTTTTTGTTGATAGCATATCATGATCATGACGATCTTCGATAGAGCCTGACACGTAGAGCCGGCAAGCAGACCGAGATAACCATACCAGTACTCACGCTTGATTTGAACTTTTGCTTGTAATACTCTTGTTGTCATGGTCTTTTTAAATTTATTTTTACAGTTAAAGATATTATAGGAAGGTATTAAACAGCTATGTCCACATTTTGTTGGTTAAAGAAGCACAAAAGCGGTCAGACGGCTATACAGAAGAGACACAAGTGAAAAATCGTGCGACGCTGGAAAAATTTTGAACACCATCCGATGCGTTGCGATGGCTTGCGATGCTTACGATTTTCTTGCGATGTACTGCGCTCATCGTACGATATGCGGAATAGTCCATCGCAAGGAATCGTACGCGCTTTGTGACCGGGGCTTAAAGCATGCTCTGGCGTTCACTGATTTGAGAGTGATTTGGTGTACATATATTCGTCTCGAACCATCGCAAAAGTACAATTTGAGATAGATAAAAGCAGAAAAAGTGATTGAAATTCCTCGTAGGCTTTGTTGTTTTATGTCATTTGTATTCATATGCCTATGAACAGTATACAATGAGCAACACATCGCAGTAGATGGTCAAGATTTATCATGGGCTTTGGTGATTTAAGTTATTTCACGATCATGTTTTTGTAACAATGTATGTTGTTAACACAGTGAATGACGACATCTATCAGAATGAAACTGAACTGCAAGTAGCAACTGATCAGATACAGAAAGTTGGGTCTACCTTCAACCTTGAGTGAAAACTTAAAAGAGAGGCACGTTACACATGTTGTACACTGCGTAAGTATCAACTAGTCAGGCGTAGAATTTTATAAAATGAGGTATTTCATTTAAATTTAAACACATGTTTGACCAGATTGATTCACTTTTTTTTTTTGAAGGAACATATCCACTTTACAAAGGGTAAAGGACAGTCTGATCAAGTCTTTGCTTTGATTTATTCATCAAATTCAATACATGACCAACATGTTCATCATAAGATAGTGGAGTTGTTTTTTGTACACAGCTATCTTGTCAGCATCCACCAACATTTCAGTTTCTGTCTGCTGCCTTCCTCAGACCTTCTGAATGGATTTCGTAGGCAAGTAAGAATTTTAAAAATCTAGTTGTGTACAAGAAAATAACTCCACATCATATGATCTGCCGATGCGATGAAGTTATTCACTGTCTTCCATGTTCAATTTTTGGCGACGCCTCAGGGGCGGGGCAATTAACTAAGCACCCTTACACTAGTAGAGTATGTGGGGAAGGACAACCTCAAACCAACCGTTCACACTTCAGAAAAGACGCTGCAGCCACATGTTCCCCGTATAGGCCTAGGAACTTTATTCGAACCAGTACACAACAAACATGTTTCGCCGTGTGGCTTCCTCAGTGTTATAATAATTATGGGCTCGAATGAGCATAGTACAGCATGTCTGTTGTGTACTGGTTCGAATAGATTTCCTATTAGGCGTAAGATGTGAAGATGTGGCGTAAGTGTGAACGGTTGGCTTGAGGTTTTCCTTCCCCACATACATTCTTACACCAGTAGTTATCAAACGCCTGGCTATACAAAGAAGCTCATGACACTATGGCTGTCTTCGTGAACCTCACTCTCCCTGCTCGATTCTACATCCTCAGCGTCCGCCTCCGAATGGAGGGAGCTCTCGTAGTCAGTTCTATCTGACGTCATGTCCGTGACGTCAGAGGTGACGTCAGAGCCTTGAGAGAGTTTTAAGGTGCGAGGTACGATGGAGGGGCGCGGGGCCGGGACCGGCTTCTGCGACGGTCTCTGTACTTCGGTCGTCTTTAGGATTGATATTCTTGGAACTTTGATGCTTCCACTGGAAGAACGCGGGGTCGAGTTGGGGGTTGTGTGAGAACTGGACAGTGGGGATGTGAAAGGGGATAGCGGTATCCCTTGCAGGCTGGCTGCAGGAGAGGCGCAGGGGCTCTGAGAGGGAGTTCCGTTGGAGCTAGCGCTAGTGTACGGACTGCCGTAGTAAGGGCTGGGTACGCCGTGTACCTTTCTTCTCGGCACTTCGAGAAGGATTTTGTTCCCCTCGTAGTCCGTGGTTTGCCATCTGACGTCACTGATGGGGCTGCACACGTTGGGCAGCAGGGGCACCAGTTGTCCGATCTCCTTCACGCGAAACTGCATGATGGCGGAGTCGACGTGTTTTGGCTTCGTGTTGTCCGGCAACATCTTTAGCGCGAACTGTACATCCAATCCGGGCTGCGAATACACCACGAAACAGCAGAAATCCGTCTTTCTGACGTCCATGTCCTTGCGAAGGATCATCTTGTAGAAGCTGATCATGTCCTCCCAGTTCTGGCGCGAACAGAACAGCACGAATCGAACGTGTTCCGTCCCATAATGCACCTGGCGGGCCGCCCACAAGGGCATGTCCTCCGCGAAGGTGAAGAAGTCTTGGTTGTTCGGCGGATAAGGTAAGACGTTTCCAGAAGGCATGGCCTTGTGGTGGAATCTCCAAGGCGGCTTCTTGAAACACTCGTGGACTTGAGAAATCTTATCTCGAGCAAGTTCCTCGTGATAGAACAACATTATGGCGAGGGAGGGGTAACGGGGCGCGTCGTGGTTGTGGCCGTTGACGCCATTTTGAACGGCCGACGACGGCCTGCGTTTCTTGCGCCCCCTTTCGGCGATGCAGAACAACTGCAGGTCGGCGTCGAACCAGTCCAGGAGGGGTTGTAAGGTCCTGCGCGTGCGCGTGTTCTCGCCGGGGTCCACGATGAAGTGAATGGTGATCTTGTAGGGATCGCCGGAACTCTCCACCTCCCACATCTCATCTCCTGTACCTACGGAGGGGAACACAAGTCAATATTAATTGAATATCGACATCAGATCGTCCTTTAAAGAGAAGGTCGGGAAGACCAGCACTAACGTACATCGATCATACTCAAGAAAGACACTAGTGCTGGCCTAGAGGTTGACAACATACTCAGATCAGAGCAATGAGCCTGCTGCCTAGTGTCCACAATATGTTGTTCATGTCACAACCTGAACAAAGTCATTTCGACTCGAGACCGGATGGACCCGACTTGGCAAGCAAGATCGTCCTTTAAAGATCTTCAGAGGGGAAGTTATGATTTCCAAGCATCGGTTGGGGGCTACCTGTACTTTATCCGCCATTTACTGGCTTCCTATCCGGGGCCAACTTTGATAAAAGATTTTTTTAAATATCATCCTATAGTACTATGTACTATGTTATAGTACTATGTACCTTTGCACAACTTGTTAACTACATCAAGTGCGTTCTATTTTTGCACACACCCAGTTTTGACACGTAAATTTATTGTTCGCTACGCAAACAAGGTAAGTGCGTCTTTTGAACTTTCCTCTCACGCTTTCCCGAGTCTTTTGTGCGAAACATTTTGTTCTACGTCAGGTCAACATCGTCACAAAGGGTCCAACCACAACAAACTCGCATTTTTCGCAAGCTTCACCGTCAATAACCTAAAGCAGAAACTCTTTGATGTCTTTTGAAAGTTGAAACTCATTTACTGGACCCCATTATACAAAGTCGCAAAAACATTTTTGTCATGACTGCTCCCGCCTTTCACCTTGGAATGCTCGCACAAAAGAATAGGTGACTAAAACCGACGGATAATTTGTAAAACGTGCGAATACTTAAGTTTAGTTATTCCTATAGACAATCTGACGATATTCAAATACAATTCAATCTCTACACTGGTTTAAAAAACGGAGATTTACTTTTGGACGTTTCGAGTGATATCCACCACTCTTCTTCAGCGTAACTAGTAAATCTCCGTTTTCTTATCCAATCGTAGAGATTGAATTGCATTTGAACGTTGTTTAAATGGATGTCGAACCTTCATAAACGAATCTAACGATCTATTTGTCTGTTTTGCAGAACCCTTGTTCACAGGCGGCGCTTCGACATGAATAGACTATGAAGTTCGAACGTTGCACGCATGAACACTCACACATGCACGAAAGAATACTTAGACTAAAACGAAGGATAACTTGTAAAACGCACGAATACTTTAGTTTAGGTATTCTTATAGACATCTATATATCTAACTATCTATTTGCCTGGTTTGCAACACCCTTGTTCACAGACGGCCATTGGACATGAATCGACTATGAAGTTCGAACGTTGTAACGTTACGTATGAACGCTCCTACATGCATAAGTAATGCTGTCTGTTTTATAATTCAGCTGGCGCCGGTGCAATTTGGGATGACGAGACGTACGTTACCATAAAAGACGCCGCCTAGACTCCTAGTTATGGCGGGTTAAGCATTTGTCTTCTCCGGGAGAACAATCACCAGATCGTTATCTGCATGTACTATCATATCAATACGATTTATTGTACATGTTGGACTCAACGGCAAATCTGTTAACTATGTCGAGCAGTGTTTTTTAGATGTCGAATATTTTGAGTCATAATTTACTCGATAACATGAAAGCTAACAATGTACAGTTTGGTTTAGTTTGTGACCGACTTTGTCTACAGTTTTCTTTTTTAACGTCAAATTTAACTGTGTGAGCGTTCAAACAGTCCAACGTCAACTGCCTAATTGTGCTACAAGTCTGAACCATCATGAGAAATACGAATGTCTGGCACGGAAAGAAACCACGAGCGCTACTGTAGCACTAATTACCTGTGACAGTCTGCCCGCAATGGGAGGTAATGAAGCTTTTCTGTATCACCTTCCGTAATGTTAGAAGCCATTGCCAGCACGCGAGCTCGAGGGGGCGGCAATGGCATTCATTATACTTAGTCAAGATGGATTTTTAATGGCAGTGAAGGAGGTCACCCCATACGGGGGTGCCGGTTCGGGTTGTGTTTGTGTGTTCGTACCTATAACTCAAGATCCTTTTGATGGATTTGTATGACGGTTGATGTGGGTAGATATTAAGGTCCTAAAGATTCGTGGCAAATTTAGTCCCCTAGCAGTATTTTATTTACAATGGATCCGGAGTGAGCGTGATTCAATGCTATCTTGGTCATGATGATGATGATGATAATGATGATGATAATGATGATAATGGTGAATTGGTGATGATGATGATAATGATGTTGATGATGATGATGATCGCCAACCTTTGCCGGGGCTACAAGAGGGTTTCCTCGGTCACTGCAAGAATCTACATCCGCATAGCCAACTTACGGCCAAGAAATTGGCCAAATAGACAGAAAACACACCAGAGGAGCTGGTTTGCGGAGGAATACAGTTTGCGTTGCGACCTGGGGAGCCTGGTGCAGGCTAGAAAATGTTACCCTCGTCTTGAGATCAATACCAACCCTCATAACCAAATCCATACAAATCCATCAAAAGGAACTTGAGCTATCAGTGGCCGACGAAACACGCTTTACGTCTCTAGAGAGTTAATTCAAGACTGGACCACCATTGTCAAATTTTGAACACAGATTGTGCTGTATTGTCAAAATCGCTCTGAGCAGAAAGAAGATCATCAATTCCTATTACGTTAGTTTCACATTTGTGTCAAATCATGCTTTGTTTTTTGACATATCCCGGCATTGAGTTGATCATTAGACAGATTATCCCCTTATAATGACCTCTTCAAAATGACAAGTTACTTTATCACTGTATACATACTGTTATTTAAGGGGACATAAGGGGAAGTTGAAAACAGGTCTTGAATAGAAAAACGATCGTCATCAATTGTTTTGTCTTTTGAATCACTACAGACATTATTAATTGCCTCTTTGAAATGACAAGGTTATTTTCTTTTATTGAAATTGCAACAAAACAATACAGAGGGCATCTCACGTAGCAATGCTAATTTTGGGTGCAATCTACGTTTGATACATTTGTTTCTGGCGGGAAAACCTAAAATTGTGTATTTGATATTGAAGCGTTCATCGAACAATTTTATCTCTTTCGGGATCAAACAAAATGTCATTGTTGTCTTTTGTCGGACAAAATCTCATCAAACTTTCGATTATCCTCTTACCAATGACCTCACGTAAAGGTCAAACAAAATTGTCTTCTCGTGCATTCTATTGCGATTCCTAATGTGTCATCAAAACTTAATCAGGAGCCATTTCAATTTTTAAGCATTTCATTCATTTTGAGTGATTTATTCCATTACTAGCTTGGAAATAGCCCTAAGTGACTTTCCGGTATTTCAACGATGTCGTTTGTCTTCGTAACAGTATTGAGTTTGATCCTAATTCGTCTATTGAACGAGCGATGGCACCAGCTTCATCAACCGATGCGATCGTGCGGCGTCTATTGTGTAACTGTTGGGGTCATGACTCTGGGTATGTCTTATTCATACATTCTATAAACGTCTGGCAATATATCTGCGTGCTGAGGGTAGAAGGCACTATAGTACTAGCACTTGTACTTCATGCTTGTCTCCAAGCAGATATTTGGGATCATTTGGGGGAGTACATTTTCACGTCGTTTCAATGCATATCATTGAGATCGTCACGGCACTACAGATTCTTGGAAACAGTTCAAATTTGTATATTCAAAGTCAAAGACGATACACAAGAAGGCACCAAGCTTAAGCTCACTTGCTGAAAATAGAAATTATACGATATATCGGCTGAACAGGGTAAGTAATCTGAAAAAGCTGGTATCTTAAAATGACCGTTTCTACTAGTCAGATAACGTTGGTACATTATCCACCAGTTGTCCAATTTCCTCTATTTCGTTTACCGTACAGAAAAGCCTGGTTGAGATTTCTGCAAGTCGTACCTAGTTGAGATTGCAAAGTCGTACAAAAAACAGACGTTGGTACATCAGCCACTACTTGGCCAATTGCTTCTATTTCCTTTACCATCCAAAGAGGCCTGGTTGTGATTGTAAAACGTGGTACAAAAGTTGTACTTACTCTCCGTACTGGAAGACACAGACGACATCTTGCCGTTGAGAGATCCGCCCCTGAACAGGAAACACAACAAAACGGTGATTACCACTGGCACGGTGTGACTACAGACTAACCTAGTGATAACACACGGATTGGGCTATGTTTAATAACACACGGATTATGCGTTGTTTAAGCGAAGGGTAGCTAAGAAGATAAATTGTTGATTGTTTATACGGTTCTTCACGCCCCTTACAGTTTATACGTTTTCGTAACAACGCCTGTCAACAACATAACTTAGAGCAAAAGAGTCGGCTGCTGAAAATTATTAGTTTACATGACGTAAATTATTAGTTTACATGACATTAATTATTGTTTACATTACATAAAATGATACCTAAAATCCACAATGACATACATAACCTTTTGCTTTACCTCGTCCACAAGCAAAGAGGTACAACAAGAAAAGGTCCCACCCTCACAAGTACAAGAGTACAAGATGATTACAATCTGATAATATCAACGTAAGCATAGAGCTTTCGAGCATCACCTAATCTGAATATACCTAACCTTCTATACAAGATAATTAGTATGTCGAACACAATCTCTAAAGATAAACTCGGAAAAAGGAGATCGCCTGTAGGATTAGACTAATGTCCGAAATAAGAAGCTTTAAACCTCCCGAGGTGTAAACTCCTTTTCTTGAGGCGGAGACACGGACTTGTTCTAGTGTTCCCTGGATCAGGCGAAGGCGCGGTGTTAGTGTGGGGTGATCGGGGGCCAAGTCTAACATCACATGTACCCTCACGTCTCCACAAGCCGAGGTACTGTATGTTTATATATCTTCGCACGAGAGAGAAGGAAGTGGGTGGACTGATCATAAACTGGACTTATAGGGTGAAGGACTGAAGGTGGTAGTAAGTTAGAATTTCCGTTGTATGACTGTAGAAAGCCGCTAGGAGGCCTATTGTTGAACTTGATCTTCACTTTCCAGAATCCTGGGAACCTACCAAATATTATAAGAATCCATCAACGTACAGCTTCTTGCGTTATGCTTTCCTCACACGCACGCACGCACGCACACACACGCACGCACACACTCAAGCACATAGAGACACACAAACACACAAACATGCGCGCAAGATGTAAAGTAAGGTCAACAAATCACATAAAACCTATGAAAATTTGTTCTTCTTTATATATAAACCAGAACAGGAGATATCAAAAATAGAAGTTCCGCTGCAGTACCTTAGAAAGACGCTAGGATGCCCATTATCTAACTTGACCTTCGTTATCCTGGCCCTTACCCACCTACCAAATATTACCAGGATCGATCCAATGCTTCTCGAGTTATCCTGTTCGCAGACAGACAACCACGGTCAAACCTCTGGTCACCCAGTTGTCACAACGCGGTAGCAGCCACTGGTGGAAACGGGCTATATCTACCGAATTACCGGTACAGGTGACCATGAGCTATTTCCGGAACTGATGTAGTGAGATGAGATCACCTGTAGATTACCCCAGCAATGATGCTATCAGCGCGGGAGTGCGCAGGTAATACTGAGGAAAATGGGCCAATTTTCTCCGACCTTCGAAAGGATGGGGTACTTTGGGAAATCGTTTAATCACAATTCAGAGGTTATGAACGCTGAGCTTTCGCTCTACTAATGTTTTGTAGCATGTATATGTAGTGTTATATTGTGATAGATTTATATAGCATACCTCTTGCTGTACATATTATAGGCATTTTCATACCCTAAGACAATGATTTGCAAATACAATGGAGTTGGAAATCATAGCAATTATCCTTGTACATATAACCAACCGTAAAAGATATTACATAAATTATTGACAATGACAATAATCTTTATTGCATATTCCTGCCCAACATGGGCTAAATGCATTGGGTTGGATAACTTAAGTTATTATTATACCATAATCCAGTGACTGATGATGATAATACAGTCAAAAGCAAGCGTTCAACTGGCGCGCTTAAAACTTTGGCTGCGGGCATTCAGGAGCAAGTTGAAATGCTGAGGTGAAAGTTAATTAGATTTTCCCCAACCCCGTGCCAGTACTATCCGAAATGAGATAGGGAAGGTTGTTGAAGGGTCAATGCGCGCTTTGTTCTTTCCGTGCTCGCTGGGTTCGACATGTCATGAAAATATCTGCGCAATTTTTCTCCTGCGCACTGAACTGTCCGGACAGTTTTGTTCCGTTTCAGTAGTGAGGGTTTCCACGGGTCGGGGATCGCAGTGCTCTTCTTATATACATAACACACCCGGACGCGTGCAATTATCGTATCTTTCCTTACCTATAGGGAAATATCACTACTTCAAAAGATTCTCTACTTCTAATAGTTAAGTTAAAGTCATTCCAGGATCAAATACATGCTATAGGGCGGCGCCCATCTGCGTTTCTGTAGTCCTGGGCCACATAACTTTTGCGTAATCACTACAGCAGGGGCCACTTGTAGAGCTGATTGTGTTCAACTACCATAATTTTCTTTCCAAAAGCTTAGTGCTAAGCAGAGAAAGCAGCATGTATCGTCATTTATATGACGCGGCCGGGACAGAACTGATGATTCCAGGAAAACGCTCTATTTCTATTATTGGGGGCATATTTTCTCTGATGACGTCATGACGTTCCCATAATTCTGTTGGTTCCACTGTCTTTGTTGTGCAAACAGATAAAGCTCAGTGATGAATCTATTCAAATTGCAATACAAGGATGCGGTCAACAAACGTTTGGTGCCGTAAAGCATGTCAAAGTGATTGAACAGCCCGCTTTGTACTAATTGTAGTAGTCTTACTTTTCACCCTTATCTAGCTTCCAGACGTCCTTCAGCACATCCCCTATCCTTATCTGGACACGAAGGACACATTAGACCGTCTAGTCTCTGTGTGCTGGTATGCGAGACAATCGACTAAAAGAGAGAAAACAACTTTCCACAATCTACCAACAAAGCAATCTGGATTAGCACATGCCATGGAATAGTCTTAACATAACACGAAAGTTATGAACGTTTTGCCTTTACGTATACATGTATAAGTGAGGACATTTAAAACTACACCTTTCAGGCTTTGTTTTGTAGGTCGACCTAGCTAGCTTCAACCACTTGTTTGTGTCTTTCAAACTTATCTAAACACTACGGAAACACTAGGCTGTCTTGTTTTTGTGTAATTTTATGTGAGACAATTATGATGTAGAAGCGAGAAATCGTCTCAACATGCCACCAGAACAAAGCCATCTCACCCGAGGCAACACAACAAATCTTAATCTGTTGACGATCTCCGGAATTATCTAGTGATTGTCTGATAATCCTTTCTCTCTAGTCATAACAAGTTAGGCTATCCAGACTTCCTAATGAAACAATAGGGGGAAACAGGTGTACAACATTGTAGCCATAGCTACACCTCGGCGTATTTAGGAACGCACTAACCGATTCATTATATGTATCCTGCTTTTCAGGTAATTGGCTAATGAAGTAAAAATCTCCGTGCGAACATTTCTCCGGTAGGTGTCTGAAAATTAGGTCATGAGCCGGAAAGTCAGTTTCGTATCAACACTATCAACATATTTGGTTCCATTAAATCAAAGTCAGGATGGGAACATTTTCTATTTCTCAAGATCTTTTCACAAAACTGAATATGGGATCGACAACCATGAAAATGCAATGTTTCTTTTCCAAAACTTGATGCAAAGGCAACATGGGGAATAGTACTGGTAATTGGTCATCTTGTGACAGGAGAGAAGTATCATTATGGATTGAACATTTGATATTCAAAACATGCCAATTGAACCAATCCACTATCCATTTACGTTTCATGTCAGCAAATCCACCTATGGGTCAGAAATTGTGTATCTTTCATGACTGAAAAGTTCAACTCATAAGTGTATTATTATAGGAGCCTTCTGGGTACAAACTGCACTGTTATATGGAGATCTGTTATCCGCAAACACCTGTTTAAGACATGGACGCAAAACTATAAACTTTCCATGACTAACTGTCAGCAAACCGAGCCACGGAAAGAGGAAACCATGAAGACATGACCAGCAGTCCTGTCAGGCCATCACCTGACTGTGTTGTTTTGTTAACTAGCGCCTCTGCTATACATAGCTGTGGTAATTGCTGTGACAGACTGTTCGCAGGCCGGATCTCATGTCACTTTATCAGAAAGTGTGCAGGGAAACTAGGGCGTCGTAATGAAGAGGTTATTTGAAGACGGACACCGACAAAGCCACGAGTTCTACGCCCGAGGAAACCATACGATGGCACGCAATACCCGACACCATGTTGGTGATTATGAATTTATACATAGCTGTGCTAATTACGACTGTGACAGGGCTGTCCACATGTCGGGTATCGTGTCACTTCGTCAGAAACTGTGCAGGGAAACTAGGGCATAGTAATGAAGAGGTTATTTGCAGACGGACACCGACAAAGTCACGAGTTTCCGTCTATGTGTTACATCATGAGGTCGTTCAACAAGTTTACGACAGTTGAGGACAGTCGTGAAAGTGTCGTACAAGATTTAGCTGTCTTGTGTCATAAAAATTGTTGTCGTACATGCCTAGAATTCTACGACAGAAGAAACCATGCGATGGCATACAATATCTGACACTAGTGTGTTGATGATTGTGAATCTATACAAATAGTTGTGCTAACATTAATGTGAAACTGCTACATCGTAATGAAGAGGTAACTACATATTTGTGGACACATGGCAACACGTCGGGGACGTTTCTATGACTGTCGTGGATGCGTTGATTCAACTGCCTTATGTCACGAATGAGAAAAATTATGCAACGTACAATAGTAATAATTGTTCTGTGATGTATATCAATAAGGTCCACAGGAATAATAGCTACAATGTAAACTTGGCAAACTAAGCGTGGACCTTAATAAACTCAAACTCTTAAGCAGCACAGGTGACATATGATACCTGGCGCCATGTTGATGATTATGAAGAGATGTACTACATAGGTTATACTTTTACATTGTTCTTATTCAAGCATGAAAGGAACTTCTACAAGTACATATAACTTGGCTTCTGTTGATTCAAACCTATTCAGAGGACACGCAGGAAACTATTTCATCCTATACCAACACATCAACCACCGGTTCAAGCCACCATCTTCACAATTCTCCGGAAAGAAAAAGTAATCGCACACAGTAGTGTAAGCTTTCTGGTATTACCCCGCCCAAAACACGAGTAAAGGAGATCGTTTACACGTCCACACACCTCTCCAAAACAACTGTTGCTCTCCAGAACAAGGATCGTTGAAAAAATGTTAGGACTTTCCCACGCGCTAAAGCATTCCCGAATGTCGTGAATGCCTGAAAGTTTTTCTGACCTGCCACCGTTTCCAAACAGTTCCAAACAGCCAATGAAACCTCACACCCCGACATTGTTGGATATGCCGAAATACAATGGCGACGAGGATCGCTTTCAGTGGAGGCATATAAGTTTGCCGTAAGCGTATAAACTCGGCCACAAGTCAGCCCAACGCTAACGTTACCATCTTCAAAAGATCGTTCCTATTTCCTAACGTTAAGACAACACACGTTACAACTGTGTCATACAGTAAGATGATTTTCAAACCACGAAGTTCAAGGTGAAGTGAAAGACAAAAGAAAACGTCCAACAAAGGTCGCGTAACAAAAGGTAAAATCACCTTCCACGGACTTGAGACAAAAATGTCCTGACAGTTGCTTGGTCTAACAACAACAACACAACTGTACAAGCAACGCTGAGCAGAGTAATGATATATGTTAATACTAATGCACCATCTGGGATCGCTAGAAGGCCTCAGATGACCTCTTTCTACGCTAATTTGGTGTAAAAGTGGCCCTAATCACCGGTTTTCCATGCCACAACCTTTCACACCTCGCTGCTTCGCCCTACATCATTTTTCTTCCTTTTACACCTGTCAAGACCACCTCTAAGACATCCTAGACATACCTAACTTCCTTAGGAGCATCTTCCTTAGCTTCTTCGTTCCCGTCCATGCCTTCCGAGTCCGATATTTTCCGCTCCCTCGAGCAAACCGCGAGCCGTTTCCGAGCGCTCGTCCCCTGCCTATTTACGGTGAAAACACCTCCCACAATAGCGTGTACCGAGCCGTCAGAGGCAGAAACGGTATCCCCCTTCCACGGTATCATGACACCACCCCTTCTGTAAGGCCATCGCCAAAAGACAATGGCGAGCCTTCTCCGGACAAACGCGTCGCTGAAATCCTATAGTACACGGCTTAGAACGGTGTTTCTATGGCTCTACCACCTAAGTGGGGACTGGCGCGAGTGTTCCCTTTTTACCTTGTACCTGCGCGTAGACGGGTGGCTTACCTGTGACCTACCTGTACGTCAGGTGGGCTAGCCTGCGGGCACGTCCTGTCAGGTAGACCCCTGTGGCGCGCTCGTAAAACCGAGATTCTGATTCCAAGCAGGGGTCTGACGAGTAATGTGCTATCGGGTGTTCCGATCTCCCTATGGGGCTCGGTTTTCCTGTGCTTTACCTGTGCTTAACCCAGTAGATTTAAAAGCATGTCTTAATCAATTTATCGCCCGTCTGTATGTATGTGTATGAGAGGCTGCAAAACAGCAGAGAAGCGATATAGTGTATAATGAATGTCAGAGCTAGAAGCGACTACATATATACATGTACATGTAGTATATGATAAACGCTAGCCTCTACCAGGCTACGTGGATCGGTGGTCTAATTGTAGAAATTGGACAAATAGAGTCAATAGTACGCTAGGGGAGTCGGCCGGCCAGAAAAAAACATTATCCTCACCACGATAAACGCCGGAGCGAGCTACCCAGGCTAGTAGATTTAGGCATGTCTTAATGAATTTATCACCGCCCGTATGTGAGTATGCAGGTAGCAGGACCTGAGCCGCCGTTTTCTATCTAGTCATAGCGTTAAACACCAGCCGACACGAGAAAAGGCAAGGAGGATTTCCTTCTAAGTGATATTGTATAAATCCAGATTTCGTTGTGCTTAACGCTAGGGATGGAGAGACCCCCGAGAGTGTTATAGGATCATTGTGCTTTTAAGACATTACTGTCTTTTTTTGTTCTTCGGAATGCGGGTCAAAGTCTTTAACGTCTTAAGAAATTAGAAAGCCGCTCTCTTTTAAGTACATTCTTCTAGTATTAAGATTACGGTCCCAAAATTGAGCATTTCTCGAGAAGAACACCTTCATGTGACTGACATGTGCAACCACTAGCAAGATAAGCAATTCGATAGGGTTAATCTAACTAATGGCAAGAGAATATTTCTATGGTGTTCTAATATTACATGAATTTATGTGCCTTTAATTTACGCCATTACCGTAGTGTTATTGTAAGATCTTTGACCACCTAACACGTAACATGTCACTGAACACTTCAGTATTACAAAGCATTGTAACATCCGTGCTTGTAAAATTTTAAGTTATAAGAATAATTAAAAGATGGCGTAAGAAATATGAGAAGAATAGGTTAACGATCTTGTCGCAAAAGGAATGCAGAATTCTCGGAAAAACTATGCGTGACCAACATGGCACATCTGTTGTGGTCAGAGAAGGTATGGTATCAATAATTATAATTCCACAGCGGCTTCGGACGCGCCCCGTCTCCATGGCAACGACAGAACAGGCCAAAGGTCAGGGTAGCATCGGAATAGATACGTACGCGCCTATCATATACACCCCTTGGGGAGGCTTTGGAACTGATGGTATATCTCTATTTAGCTGTTATCTCTGTTTATGTCTCCCTATATAGCTATGTGACACTCACTAGTCGCGATGAAATGTCAGTGAAAACACACATACAAAGCACAGGTCTACTTGTACATCAACGCCCGTACAGTACACAAATAAACAACTACAAATTACTGTGGCGAAGACAACACCAAAACTAACACCAAAACTAGCCTGGTATCGAGCCGTGTCATTTCTCCCAGTCTCTTCTGCCCTCTCCAGAGCAATGATACGGCTGGATAACAGGCTACACTAGAACATCTAGACTCAACAACTTTTGCTAAATTACAAAATCACGTTGACAGTGACTGTCACAACCCAACACCTAACATGAATTGGCGAGCAAGATCATTGCAATTGCGTTTTAGATCGAGTAGCATACCCCAGACTGTGTAACGCTGGTACAACGACCATACCTACCATGAATCGAATGATTATTTAGATATCCTAAAGACACACTACACTGATACCTTAGTGTGTCCAATGCTTTCGACAAGCTATTAGCCTCAGGATTCCTATATACATGTATACGTATCCCTCACATATATCAGCACCAAGAGACCACGTCTAGCGAAATAATAGACGCTAAACAAGGACGACAACAACAACAACAACATAATAGGCTTCTCCTCACAAAATGAGTCATCTCCAACTAAATCTATCAACCATTGATATCAGAATTGAAAAGGAAATGTATACCTCTGAAGACACTACAGCTTTTCCTCCCTCCCGTTCACAAGACTCCTTGACACCTGAGACACTTACGAAAACACTTAAAGACTCTCCCGGAGGTGTGTTATTCCTCGAAGATCCATACATAGGTGATCACCCGGAGACGGACAAAGGAAGGATTAAGACGATTGAAAGAGACTTTCTTAAAGACGAGGTAGGTGGGAAGACGCTTCCGGAGGCTTCGCCACACACGGGGTGACGACTGATGAGCTATTTATAACGTGAGCGGGTCCATGTGGTCAGGTGACCTGGGTTCTAGCCTCTCCCGTTGTAGCCTGGGTGCCAGACTGTTTCCAGGGCCTACACAGACCAACTTCTCGGCTGTAGGACCTGTAGGGCCATTAAACCCCCAAGGAAGTTCTACAGCAGGCCCCCTGAGTTAGACAGACATTTCTATTGAGATCGGACTGGAGTCTGGTATCCAGGCTATCCTAAGTGGCCTTCCGGGGATTGAGGCAAAATTTCCTTATGGCAGTCGGGGGTATGTTAGTTTTTGTTACACCTGTACCAAAAAGTTGGTCTGTGTACGCCCTTGTAACAGTCTGTATTCGAGGCTACAAGTGAGAGGGTCCGTACATGTGTCAGGTGGTGGCCTGTGTTGACTTAGCGCGAGACGTACCGTGACCGAGTTGACCCCATCAGAACGACAGGGGGCAGTTAGGACGATAAGGACGTCAACTGGCCAGAAAAACTGGGCCACGCGTAGCCTCAATAGCCTGACTCTCTGGGGTTATTTTCTCCGCCTTTTTTTGCTCGTAATACACTTTTTCTGGCCATTTCTTTTTGTACTGGGTCGCTGATTGCCGGCCATCGCTGATTACTGGCCCCGTAATGGTCAATTGACACCGAAGAAATGGCCAGAAAAAGTGTATCATGAGCCATAAGAAGGCCCCAGAGACCCTGCTATGGAGGGTAGACACGCGAAGCTTTTCTACTTGTCTCCATAAATCTCTTTTTGTGATCAACTGGACATTCCCTGGACGCCAGCGACCGGCTAATTTTCCGGGCAAAGTCTTTACCCTATTTGGAAAACTTACTAGTACTAGTATTTGTTAGCCACCAAACGAGTCAGGTACATAGGTGTAGAACGAAGTAAATAGAATCCTCGGCTAGGTATGAACGGTAGAGCGACGGATGCTATCAGTGAAAATCAGAGAATAATCAGAGAATCATCAGATATTCACAACTTTTAAATATGATACAATGTCCAGAAAACGTAAATTATAGAAAACGTCAATAATAGTCCTAAGACCAGGAGAGTTTAATAGTCGGCGAGAAGGTTGATATTTCCCTCTCTGTATCGGCCGATGAAAACTCCTCAGGTCGCTGGAAATCTAGTAGAAAATGGCCAAATATAACAGATCATAACAGGTTACAAACTGTACTCCTCGGTCATCTAACTCCTCTGACGTTTTTTTCTCTTCTGTCTTATCTGGCCAATTTTTACTATTTTTCCAGCGACCTGCGGAACCTGGTAGACGCTAACTTGGATACTATCAAGAGCACTAAAACACCTGCTGGTCAACAGACACAACACCAGCAAATTGGTGTCTGATTTACCCACCAACTATCGGCTTACCAAGTTGTGTTTAGCTACCGGATATCGTGTGGGAAAACTGGTTGCACAGTCATGCCCAATGAACTATGTCTATTTGACGGGAAGTTCGGAGTAAAAGTGATAGGACAAATTAGCGCACAATCAAGCTTAGGCTATATTTAGCAAGCAAACACCTACGAGCACCCTCGGCTGATAATTTACTATTCAGTACAGCATGCAGAATGCCATTCCATTGCACAACGGATTAACGCATACTTCTGTTAACTGCACGAAATCCCAAACCGGTGCGGTCCAGCTCGATAACTTCGCATTATTGCACCAGCCGGATAATTGCACGAAATACGCTGACAAATAGGCTATGCGATTAAACGGCTTCTTCTGTACTTCAGAAGCAATGAATGAATGAAGATCTTTATTGCACATTTTTGCCCCACTAGGCTAAGTACAGGTCACATGATCACATATTTGTAACAATGGAAACAATCATTCACATCTATATATGCAGATGGCCTAATCTATTCTAGGACATCGACTTCCTCTCGCTTCTTGGTAATTGTAGCTAGCTGTATGGTTGGTTAGAGTTGGTTTTATCAAAAGCTGTCAGGAATACAAATTTCTCTTTACTACTCAAGTATCTCAAGTAACAATAGATAAACCCGTCAAACAGAAATGGAGACAGAAAGGACAACACTACCTGCATGAGCGCCCGGTTAGCTCAGTCGGTAGAGCATCAGACTTTTAAGCGACCTGTGGCGATCTGAGGGTCAGGGGTTCAAGTCCCCTATCGGGCGAAAGGTTTTAGACACGACAGACGTTTTAAATGTTTCTTTGTCATGGTGGTATTGCTCTATCACTTCTGCGTGTAACAAAACTGTAGATGAATGTTTCCAGAAAATCTTGACGGCGCAATGACCTCATATTTATGACGATATTTAAACGTCCTAAGTGGCTGTCAATCAGAGCTCTGTAAAATTTCAATAGAGCCATTGCAAAACATTTTTTATAAAAGTTACTAGAAGATTAAAATGTACTTAAAGCGGCTAATTTTGATAGCGTTACTTCGCTGTAGGGATTTTCAAAAATCAGATTGATTAAGTTTTTACATTGAGAGTTACACGTGTTAATCTGTCAGTTTATAGATAATTTCTTACTTCTAAATCAAATATATTTCATTCCACCCGTGGCAAAAAGACACGAAACACAACTAGTACTTATGTGTGTCTCCTTCTTGTTATGTCCTCATAGGACAAGAATGCATCGTCAAAGCTTCCCATGTCATAAAAGATCATAAAAACGTCACGCAAGTTTCCAGTCTGAATTCCAGAGCGACTTATCTCACAACAAAAACACAGCCGAAGCTATCGTATGTCTGCGTTATTTATACTGACATACCGAAGCAGGTCCTTGCTGACATGATATATGACTGTTTCAAGAGAAGCTATGCTATCTGGTCATTCCATCGCGCAGTTGCTAACCCACGTGACCCAGCTGACCTAGCTACCGTAACTAGGGCATAAACAGTAAAACATGTCGTCTGAAAATGACGTTTGACAGTCGGCCTCAGTCTCATGGATTAGCTGCAAATTTTGAGCTACAGCGGCGGCAGAGGATGGATATAGAAATGCAAGCACGAGGAAATTCAAATATGAAAACATCACTGGACCAAAGTAAGTGGAATGCCCTTATGTCTAATTTTAGAATTTTATAATGAACATTACACCATACATGACAGTGTTAAATACTTTAAAGTTCATGCACTTTTAAAATTATTTTTTGTAATGCCATAAATAGACAGTTTAATTAATTGATAAATGAATAAATAATGCAGATTTCACCGTAAACTAGAAGTATTTTAATGCAGTTACTTCAGTATCATTTATAGTTAGTTATTATGACAGGTAGGGTTTACTAAGATAAATGTAAATTGATATATGTAATATGGGTTATTCTAACCTTACCAAAAGCTATTTCTAACGTATTCATATCATTTATAAATGTATGAGACACGATTACTTTTACTTCATAGCAGACGGACACAATCTCCGATGTGATCAGTAAGCATTGGTGGTACAACGTCATCTGTCTTGCAGTTATGCGTACTATCGCTAGGTGTCGTTAATCCAGCGATTTGAGTTGCTGTAGGACATCTTTCCGCCGTCTTCTGCCTTTGTTTCTTGTTTTACACCTTTGTTTGACCATTACGCTGGTTCTAAACGACACTTACTACTTGTAGAAAGTAATTTTGTGGACTGACATGGTCGTACATAAGGTTTAAAACGATATTTGTGACGCTAAACATTGCAAAAGGGGGAGGGTGACTCAGCGAAATTCGAGACCATTCAAGCTGTCATTGTACGTATTGTCGGTTCGTTCTTTTGCTAACCGAGTTAGTAACAAGCTTTTCAGCACGAAAGCGATCTAGAATTTAAAATACCGGCAGCAAAAATAGTGAACAAAACGTTTCAACTAAGATGTTATGTAAGTTGTGAGTACATATACACTGGAACTATCACCGCAGACAAGTCGCCCGGTTAGCTCAGTCGGTAGAGCATCAGGCTTTTAAAAGCCTTGCCGCGGGACTACGGCAACCTGAGGGTCAGGGGTTCAAGTCCCCTATCGGGCGGAAAGTTTTGCTCCTTGTTTTTACCGACTTTAAAGTCTTTTCTAGTAATATTTCCTGTAAGCTTCTTGTTTTTTTTGTTACGATAAGAATTTTTTATAACATTTTTTCGCAAAAATTTAAGGTTGAAGTAGTCGACATGTCATTTTGGGTGAAGTCGCAAGGGGGAGTATGCATACGCATGCATGGCGTATGAAGGTGTGACAGCATTTGCCAATATTGAAAAAAAATACGATAATTTGTCGCATCCAATACCTTACCGATTGGTGTCGAATGCGTTATTTTGTTGAAGAAGTTTTAATCCTTTAACTCATTTACTGTAGTTGTTGTGTCAATATTTTCTTCCCGTGCGCAAATAGGCAGTCTCCAGATGCACATGTTCTGTACTGTACTGCATATATACATACTATTAGGCGTTTTCTACATTGTTAAGAGGCCATATAAAACGGCACGGGCGACGTTTTGGGGGCGGTGAAGGAAAGGACCCTGGATTTACAATGTATACAGACAAACAGGGAAGCACTCTCACACAAGCAGTCCAATTAACAACCTGCTGTTGTCACCAAGAACATTTCAAATACGGAACTATGGAACTACTGATCCTAAATTTAATAGGATATTACGAGATATCTTTGTAGTTGTCAGACTCAAAAGACGGTATTTTACACCACAACAAAAGTTAAACCACTTTCATCCTGTCTAATTAGATTTGTGTTGATTTCAAGTGTGTCCATGGCAAACTAATATTTAATTTGGCATGTTGTTTTTTCTGTGGAACAAGTGCCTGTTTCACCAACAAGGTGATAAATCTTCAA
Organism: Branchiostoma floridae; assembly: GCF_000003815.2. Taxonomy (NCBI): domain Eukaryota; kingdom Metazoa; phylum Chordata; class Leptocardii; order Amphioxiformes; family Branchiostomatidae; genus Branchiostoma; species Branchiostoma floridae. The sequence continues at coordinate 4,610,173 of NC_049990.1, forward strand.
TTACAGGGTGTTTAGGTACGAGGATTTATGTTGTAGTGTTTGTGTTGGTTACTAAGCCTTGTTATATGGACACAATTCATGTCAGACTTCCGCATTTATACATTACTAGGTAACAAATTGTAGTAAATGCAAGAACAATAGGTTTACCTGGACGCTTGTCTTTGGAGTGGTATACCGGTAGAAAAACATTGTTTTTAGTTTTCGTGAAAAGTCTAGGTGGAGTAGAAAATTCTGGCTGATTTTTTGTTAGAAAATAATTTGTAGCTTTTGACTTTGCTTCGGTAAGTCACCAACCATAACGGAAATAATACTCTACAAGGGAAACCATAAGGGCAAGTGTAAGTCACTTAACACTTGCTTAGTCAACATGCCATCCCTCTTCTAGTGTTGGGAAATCAACCGTGATACAAAGAATGTTCTTGTCCCAACTGTAGTAGTAGGTAGATAAAGTGTAACTCGTAACTCAACGCTTGTTTTGTTCACATACTTTCCCTCCCCGCTACACATCACAGAGAGTAAGTGAGCATGAACCCGTCCTTTGTGAGAACAGTGTTTCCCCAAAGCAGGCTCTCTGGGCCTTTTTGCTGGCCGTTTCTTTTTGAACTGCAGCTGGGCCGCTTGTACTGCCGGCCCATAGAGCCTGCATGTATACAGAGAGCCTGAGAGAGAGCCAGAGAGCCTGCTATGGAGACTAGTTTGCCCACAGCGGATCAGTTAAAGACAACCTTCTCGGCACGGCTGTGGCCGGTGGTAGTTAGTCTCTACCAGACTGACTACGCTGGCTATTATCAGGAGATAATTTGCCAGGGGAGTTTTGCTACCAAAAGGAGTTGGCCTGGTCGGGCGCGCAGGGAAACATGAACCTGAGCATGGACTGACTCCCCTGGCCAATTTCCCGATTTTTTCCCCCGAATTCTGGGATCCCCGCACCCCCGTATGAGAGCCTGGAGGGGGCTAGGTGGTACTAGTAGTGTTGACAGCCTGCCTTTGTGAAAACATTGTTTCCCACAACGGAGAGACAACGTTATCAGCACGGCTGTACCCGGTGGTAGTGTTGACAGGTGTGTTTAACGGACACACGAGATGCGATGAAAGGTGTTTTCAGTGAAAGGGCCTGTGGGTTGCTACTTTTTATGGGCAAGGGTAGACAAGGGAGGAGTTTGTCTGGGTGTGTGAGACTGAGTGAGCGAGTGAGAGTGAGTGAGTGAGTGGGCGGTAAGTTAGTGGGTGAGTGACTGAGTGAGCGAGCGTGTGAGTGAGTGAGTGAGTGAGTGAGTCACTGAGAGACAAAGAGTGATTCAGAGTATGTGTGCACACATACGTCTTTGTATATGCTGTGAGTTTGTAAGTGTGTGTGTGTGTGTGTGTGTATGTATTTACGTGTGTCTGTGCTTTCTAATTTCCAAGCAGATGTTAGGCTGTGTTGTTTCTCTGACATGTTGGAATTGGTGCAAAAACGGGACCTCCCAAACAACGTCAAAATTTCCTTCTAACATCTGCTTTGCTTGCAGATCAAATTTACCGCCTAGCTTTATCCGTAATCGTGTATTTGTATTCCAATCGTACACAGATCACAATCTAATAAACCTATTGTAGCGTATCATGTTGCAATAAGCTTTGATTAAACAGAATTCTGGTGGTGAGGTGAGCGACAAGTAATCCAATTAAAAGGGGATTTGTGTTCGTTAACTCTTGCGGGAGGAACTGAATGGAGGGAAAACAAAGCGTTGAGCAAACGACGTTTCTTTTATCACACGTTGGCGCGGCTACAGTTCTATTCCTCACACGTTTTGACGTATGACATTTTTCTACACCCAGCCGTAAAGGAGTCAGAGGTTCGGCACAATTGCAACTGTCGTTAGATCCGCTTAGGCGAAGTACTAAGCACACAGGTACCGAGGGGATGGTGGAACGCACACAGAGAGGAACCTCGGCGGTGTTTGGTCTCTAGTGAGAGGCAATACTTCAACTCATGATGTTAAGTTGGTATCTCACTGCACTTGTGACACCGGTGCTGCACTGCTGGGTTCGTAAGATTATTTAACGAATTTCAGAGATATTGAAGAGCGAATTTTCTTACTTTTTGTGTCTTTTGTTGTCTTCTAAGTCATACTTTTACGTATTACGTAATATCTAAGTTATGAAAAAAGTTGGTGTAAATAACACAACAGTGGCGCAGTGAACGAACCCCGCGGTACAGCAACGGTTCCTGAATTTCCCAAGTGCAGTGAGATGCGACCCCTTTAGCGATGACTCTAGCGCGTTATGCAAGATATGTAATTACCGTTCTCTCAAAACCTCAGACCCTTAATTCTAAATCCCCCAGCCTTCTCTCCGTACCAAAGTTGTTTTGTTTAGTAAGTTCATGCCTTGGTAAGGCAGGGTTAACGAAAAAAGCTTTACAACAAACGGAAAACACAGAAACCCATTGACAGCCATTGTTAGTTTTACACAATCAAACAATCTTACAAGCACGCACAAAGCAACAACTACCGGTGTAAACATAGTCTCTTTGGCTGGGATAGAAATAGAGAAAAAGACAAGGAACTGGCTGGGTAATCCTTCACAAAGCGTCTGATGTCCTTTCGGATAAACCCACAGTGCACACACACGCCGTGACAACATGATTTATATCCACTCTTGAGTCGAACAACTCCTCCGGTGGTGTGACCATTGTACGGCTATGTGTGTCCGCGGAAGTACACGTGAATGAAAGAAATAGTCCATAGCAGCTAATCATGGAGCTATTCAAGTCTCTTTTCTAACAAGCGGAAACCTTTCAGTGGTTTCTGTTGTGGTTTGCAAGCAGATGTTTGGTGCATGTATATGTCAGGATCTAGGAAAGTGTTACGATTTTGACACACGATTTTTATCCCAAGATATGCATGCTTGGGGATTTTAGTGTCTGTCGTACGAAAAGTTATGTTGTTGAAAGGCAGTTCTAGGGAAATGTATCGTTACCATGTTCTATTTGTAATGCTGTAGTTTCTCTCAAAAATACTATTTTACCTCCCAAAATATGCAAAAGACTGAAAAGTTGGGGAGGCCGGGGCTGCAAAGTACCGCGACCTTGACATCGAACGTTCGATAAAAAGTTCAAGGTCAAACAGGACTCCCTCCCCCAACAAAAGCAAACCTAAGCAGGGTATAAATAGGTACGTGCTAAGTGCCTTACCGCGAAATCCTAAAGCCAAACATTGACTTTAAACCCACAATCTCAGTCATCCCTTCTCATTCTTAGTTCAAAGATGTTTTTGAGTCACAAGTACGCCCAGCGGCGAAGATAAGAATCCAACACCGAACGAAGAACGTCATTTCCCTCTTTGTGGCTCTACTAACGTATAAATACATGTACAGGCACAGAAGCTGTAAAAGGATCGTCGTTGAGTTAAAGCTAGAGTACTTTTAGGGAGATACTAGTAAAAGATATGAAAACCCGACTGCACTTCCACAGGAAGCTATCATGTGACCTACACAAGGTGAAACTTGGTCTAGCCGACACCCACCCAAATACTAAATATCATCAAGATCCATCTGTAACTCGACTTATGCTGTCCACTTTCATCCGACAACAATTACAAACGGCACCTAAAGCAAAACCTCCTTGGCGAAGATAATTTGACGTGCAGTCATGATCAATGAACCTTTAAAACACACTTACACCTGCCTGTTTCACTGACATTCATTGCCATCCATGCGGGCACTAATGAACGAGCCATACGTGCATGTTTGTAGGTAGTCTGGCGATGTAGTCTGAGGTCTACAAAGTAAACGTCCTTAAGCTTCCCTTGCCTCATGGCGGATAAGGCGGTGCCCATCTCCGTTTCAGTAGCCCTGGGCCACACAACTTTGTGTAATCACTAAAGCAGGGGCCAGTCCACTGGTAGTGATGTGTGTTCAACTTTCATACCCTTTCTCAAATGCTGAGTGCTAAGTAGAGAAATTAGCATGTAGAATTTTTAAAGTCTTTGGTATGACTCGGCCGGGGATTCAACTGACGACCTTCCGACTGCAAGATGAACACTCTTCCCACTCGAGGTCTACATAGTCAGCAAAAGTTGCTGAACAAATCGTCATTCTACTCACGAATAAGGTCACATCTTAAGGCATGATGTATGTCGAGTCTTAATGCTCCGAACGGGAGGCAGAACTCGACTTGGGGTTTCTTCAACCCCCTTGAGACGCGACTAAGGTCACATCTTGAAAGTCATGATGTGTGTCAAGTTTTCATACATCTTGAGCGGTTAAGGTCTTAAGCCTTCTGTATGTCAAGTTTTCAAACATCTTGGGAGGTTGAGGCCGACTTAAGCCGATAAGGATTCAAGATAGGAAATTTCCTGCTTTTGTTATGTTGGGGGAGGTTAAAATTGATTTGGGCCTGCTGCTTAGTCATGATGTACACCAAGTTTTCATACATCTTGGGAGGTAGAGGTCGACTTAAGCCTACTGCTTAGCCCATGAGGATTTAAGATCGTCCTTAGATAGGAAATTTCCTGCTTGGGTGCTATGTTTAGGGAGGTTGACATTGACTTGGGCCTGCTGCTTAACCAATAGGCAGTAAAAAATAGATTTTGACACGTCGAGACCCTGTCAAACCGCATCTTAGAACCGCTGCTTCTTTAGATGAGAAATTGGACGAGTCACATGGTCGCTTCTTAGTCTTAACTTTAAAGCCTTAAGGGCTCAAGGACCCCCACCCTAAACACGTCGGAAGTGGCCTATCAATGTCTTAGTCAATGTCAATGTCCTTCGCTTTCTGAGTCTTAGAAGGTTAAAATCCACTTAAGCCTGTTGCTCAGCAGATAAGCTCAGGGTTTAGCCTTGACGTGTCTTAACTCAACAAGATTAAGTCTTGGAATCTCCACTTCTTTGGACGATTGGGGTTAAAGATTTCCCTTGCTGCGTATGCTGTGTCGTAGGTCGTGTACCCAATTCTAGCATAGAATGGTTGAGCGACGTTGGCAGGGTTAGTCTTCTTTGGACAAGAAATTCCATGCATTTACAATGTTTGGGAAGGTCAAAATTTACTTGAGCCTGTTGCTTTCCCGATAAGGCCCCAGGGTTACCTTTGAAGCGTCTTAAGTCAAATCGTACGTCTTGGAATCTCTGCTTCCTTGGACGATTGTTTAGGACTTGGCTGAGGTTAGAAAATATTCCCTAGCTGCGGTAGACTGTGTCGTAGGTCGTGTCCCCAATTCAACCATAGAACAGTTGAGCGACGTTGGCAGGGTCAGTCACTAAATAGGGCCATGGGCAACGTCTGCGCTTCTTTGGACAAGAAATTCCCTGCATTTACAATCTTTGGGAAGGTCGAAGTCGACTTGAGCCTGTGGCTTTTCCGATAACGGTTCAGGATTTACCCATAAAGCAGCTTAAGCCAGCAAGCTTACGTCTTGGAAACTCTGCTTCTTTGGACGATTGTTTGGGACTTGATTGAGGTTAGAAAAGGTTCCCTATCTGTGGTAGGCTGTGTCGTAGGTCGTGTCCCCAATTTTTCCTTAGATCGGTTGAGCGACGTTGGCAGGGTCAGTCGCTAAATAGGGCCATGGTCAATGTCTTCGCTTCTTTGGACAAGAAATTCCATGCATTTACAATGTTTGGTGAGGTCGAAGTCGACTTGAGCCTGTGGTTCAGGATTTACCCATGAAGAAGCTTAAGCCAGCAAGATCGCGTCTTGGAATCTCTGCTTCTTTGGAGTGATTGTTTGGGACTTGATTGAGGTTAGAAAATGTTCCCTATCTGTGGTAGACTGTGTCGTAGGTCGTGTCCCCAATTCTACCATAGAACAGTTGAGCGACGTTGGCAGGGTCAGTCGCTAAACAGGGCCGTGGTCAATGTCTTCGCTTCTTTGGACAAGAAATACCCCACATTTACAGTGTTTGGGAAGGTCGAAGTCGACTTGAGCCTGTGGCTTTGCCGATAACGGTTCAGGATTTACCCATGAAGCAGCTTAAGCCAGCAAGTTTGCGTCTTAGAATATCTGCTTCTTTGGACGATTGTTTGGGACTTGATTGAGGTTAGAAAAGGTTCCCTATCCGTGGTAGACTGTGTCGTAGGTCGTGTCCCCAAATCTACTATTGAAAAGTTGAGCGACGTTGGCAGGGTCAGTCGCTAAACAGGGCCATGTTCAATGTCTCCGCTTCTTTGGACAAGAAATTCCCCACATTTACAGTGTTTGGGGAGGCAGAAGTCGACTTGAGCCTGTTTCTTATCCGACAAGGCCTGAGGATTTACCCTTCGGAATCGCCCAAGATTTCGTCTTGGAATATCTGCTTCCTTGGACGATTGTTTAAGACTTGGCTGAGGTCAGAAATGATTTCCTAACTGCGTACACTGTGTCAGAGGTCGTATCCCCAATTCCATCACAGATCGGTTAAGCGTCAATGAGCGACGTCGGCAGGGGTAAGGCTCTAAACGGGGTCACGGTCAATGTGAAGATTTTCCACCCGACTGAAGTTCTGACGTGAAGGCTTGACCTCAGGGGCTAACCAGAGTCGGCTGCTGCCAGTATGTATTATTCGTCCAGAGGAACTAACAAAACGGTCAGAACTAGTCCTCTGGGTTGCTGAAACTCCATCTTCCAATTGCAATGCAGGATAATCTCCAAGCAGATCCTACGGTAGCATAAGATAGTAAGTGGAGTTTGATAGGATCCTAGCGATTAGCTGTTAATAGCCTTTGAGCCTCCGTCCCCGAGCAGAGGTTGGTGGGAAGGTCGGTCGAAAAACAATTATGAAAGGAAAAGGTCACGACTTTTCCCACCAACCTCTGCTTGGAGAGTATGAAGAGCTGCCAGAGGAGTGAAGCCGGCCTAGGAGTGTGTTTGGCTACCGGAGGCCGATGACACCCTTTCGCCAACCATACGCCTTAGCCAGCTTTGATAGTATTTTATGCCACTGGTAAATCTGCCTGGAGATTATTGCAGGACTCTCCCTAAGGCCATGTAGATTTGATTACATTGTATATGGGTGACATCCTCGCGCGCATCAATTTTCAACTGTTTCAAAAAAGTTTTCGACCATGATGTAAATCGTACAAAGATCGTACGTGATGTTTGGGTATACCTCTGTCACATTTGGCGAAAATCGATCGGACGACGATTCTGCGGCAATCGCCCGAGCCTCGCTTATAATAATAACCTAATTGCACAACAATTGTACAGGGTACAAAGTATAGCTTATATGAGACAGGGACGGTTTCATGTGAAAAATACGCGCAACCCTCTGTCGATCTTAAATATGGCCGATCTTCCATCGATACGCCCGAAGGTCGTGGATATTGTGATAGGGGTATTTGAAGATAATTTTTTTGCGACTTAATTCCTCAAAATTTGACCATTTAGGGAACGAGTTACAGACCTACAGCACCATCTTGCTCTAAATTCATGGGAAGAGCTTTCAACTCCATGCCCCGAAGAAGGTCAAAGTCAAAGACAAAATATGCCAACAAAGTTGGCAACATATCAACCACATCGTTTTTGTCCTATTAGTCTATTCATGCGCTAATTGTAAGCTCGTTAACGTTAGCGTCTCCGGATCATTAGAGAGGTAAACACGCCTGTATTATAACAAATGAATGGTACAGTGATTGTCATATGGTAAATAAATGCATAATAAATCTTACTAGATTCGAATTATAAAACAATAAAGCTTAACATACGTGAATCCCCTGTATCTCGATACAATCAGATGGGGCTAGATTTCTTTTCTAATTTCAATGCAATGTTTTCTGTATCTACCAATTATTGCATTGTGACAGTTGCAAACATACACCAGAAATACCTGCACAGATTCAATTCTACCAGCACTAGAAACCTGCATATGCCCAGTACATGGACTAGTGCCGGTAGACATACATAGAAATACCTGCACAGCTCCAGCACTAACCTGTATTTTCGAGCCCTGTCATTATTCATTGCCTCATTGTGAGCTCGTTAGAGGCGAATCATTAGAGAGGTAAATACGCCTGTGTAACTACCGACCGGTGGGGAGTCAATTAACTTTGGAACATAATAAATGTCCTGTATAAAGTGATGTGACTCAATTAGAGCGGTACAACAAAGTCTGTCGGGTTGAGAAAATAGTTATTTTTCATCCACGTACCCCCTAAAAAGTCTTACGAGGACTGCCTTGTCACCTAATCTCCAAGCAGATCCTACGGTAGCATAAGGTAGTATCAAAAGCTGTCAGAGGAGTGAAGCCGGCCTAGGAGTGCACATGTGTTTTGCTACCGCTTCACTCCCCTGACAGCTTTTGATACTATCTTACGGCTACCGTAGGATCTTCTTGGAGATTATATAATCTATATAGCCACCATAGCAGGTTCTCTGTGCCTTTTGTCGTCTCTTGGGGGCTCATAACAAAGTTTTGCTGGTCGATTCTTTTTGTACTGGGTCGCTTGTGCTGAGTCGGCCAGCAAAACCCTCAAAATACGGAAAAAAGAGCCTGCTATGGAGGCTTCACACAGGGGTTTATGTCATGAGTCAGGTCTGCTATCATCATGAGTGGCAGAATATTCACCTTATTTCGACAGTTCCTGCTATTTTCAGTCATCACATGAGTTGGACGGGAGGGGGGCAAACTTAAAGGTCAACATGTAACGTGGAAAAGTCTTACGAGGACTACCGAGTCCCGACACTCTGCCTGACAGAAGTATATGTCATGAGTAGTGGCAAAATATTAAGCGTATTTCGACAGTTCCTTCTATTTTCAGGCATCAAATGAGTTGGGGCTCGGGGTAGGCAAACTTAAAGGTCAACATGTGCCGTGTAGAGCTGCCGATACCGTGAGACAGACTGACACACACAAAAGACGCGACCTCAGGTTAAGACGTAAGGACTTGAAAATCGATACAAACTGGGAAAAGCTCGACGTGGGAAATAGTTTTCCGTCCTCTCGTTGTGTTGCTAAAGTCGTATGGGCAGGGTGACAGAAAAGTTTGTAAGTTTCTTTGACTAGTCGTATGACAAGGCAGTTCTACGTAAGAAAATACCCTGAGCGTTAAGCTATAGCTACTACATGGAATACTATTAGGTTGTTGCAGAACTAAACAAAGATTTTATTTAATTTCTTGGTCTAGTCAAAAGACATTTCTACAAGTCAGCAAGCGCCTCGTGCACTACGACTGCGATGCTAGAACTAAACAAAACGTAGAGCCGTCAGTATGTGACTCTTAAGCCCACCTTTACACCAGACAAAAGATGGTAAGACGCACGTACCTTACGTTTCAGCCCACACAGCGAGAGTAGGACGAGGGTCTGCTACTTCCACAGAATGACTCCTCAGCAACTCCACTCCAACACGTGTTCGACAGATTCGCCACAACACCGACTTGACATCGCTCCAACTGTAACAAACGAAACGGATTCTCAGGACCAAAAGTTGCAGACGATGTTTGGGTCCGAACGTAAACACTGCCGGACTGGGACGTGGTGCTACAGCACATAGCCGGAGACACGCACCCCTGAACAAGCGTAAGAAGGGAACAGGTGACTTGCTGCTTCAAGAACAATGCAAACAAAGTCTTAAAGAAGGCGCATTAAGAACAGGAGGGTTGTAATCCCTTACGAAAACCCCGCCGTCAAACAAGTGTTGGTGTAGGGGCGAGGGGATCCGCTATAGACAAAACAACGGATGGCGAGGCATGATTAAAGTTGTTACTGTTCGAACCAGGAAAAGCATTCGGAGAGCGCAAACCTACGTCACTAATAATGTAAGGAAAACAGAAAACATCTTAACAAGATTCAACAGCTACCAATGCGTATCCTCTACAACTTATTACAAACAGAACCTGTGAGTTACTAAGTGTCCACATTTCTTCTCAAATCTTGTTTTGTTATTGTAAAAACGTCTGCCATAGTCGTCAACCTGAGGTCTCCCTCTTCGCCTTGCCCTTTTTTTCTATAAAAGTAAATGTTGTTCTCCTGTCGAAAGGAATGCCCCCCCCCCCTAAATAAAACACAACTTAATCTCCCTGAAGTGGGACTGTGACCTCTTAGCGTGACCTTACAGGTGTACTTTGTAGAACACATTACGCACACAAAAGGCCAAAGGTCTTGTTCTGACATTGTCACGAAGCACAGGTAGTGGTACCACTTATGTTTTCCTGTTTTGGTTATTGTGGTTTCCTTTATTTTCTGCTAGTTCTTGGAAGGGATCATAGGAGTTTCCGAGTTAACGAGTTCGAACGCTTTCCTCTTCATCTTCATTATTTTTCTGACAAGCCCAATGGTTCCTTAGTCATGGTCAGGATTTACCTCAATGGACTTGAATAGTAAATGACATTTGAAAACCCCTGCATGCTATAAATAGGAAAATATATTAAAGAATGTCTATACGCTAAAAATCCCTCCAATGATTGTAAAAGACCATTTTCACCCCATACTATGTACCCCTGTATTAAATAGATAAGTCTCATACAACTGTAGTTATGTATCAGTAGATGCAATGCTTGTACAATTGTTGCGCAATAAAGTTTTATGATCCAAACTTCAGGCACCAACGTGTGAAGAATGTATATAAAACACTGGCACACGACAACATACGCTTTGTAGTGTCTTTTGGGAAATTAGCTATTCCTGATTATAATTGCGCGCATCCGTCAAATGTCGTTTGGATTATTACAACTGCAAGCATACTGTGATGAAGGTTGAAACAAAGGGAAAACAGCAATTAAAAATTATGACACGCTGTGTTTCAGTTGTCATGCGATTCTTTAATGTCTTACCGCAGTTTGAGAATATTTTCTCTCTTAGCAGGAGTGAGTTCATCTCCTGCTGTATGCAAAAGATACCTCAAACTCTTCAAGACCTTAGGTAAACATAGATTTAGAATAGTACTATCACTCTCAAAGTTAGTTCATAGTCAATTGCATGCAGAAAAGAAGTCAGACTCTTCAGATAGCTTAGAAAGAAATAGATTTAGAATATAGCTTTCATTTCGATCTTAATTCATTGATATATGCCATTAGTAGTATATATATAGTAGTTTTCATCGCCACAGTGGAGTCCATTCTTCTTTATGGGAGCGAAACTTGGACACTCACAAAATCCTCCATAAAAAGTCTGAACGGGTGCTACACGCGGATGCTTCGCATGTGTTTAAATGTCTCCTGGATGCAGAAACTCTCCAACGAACAGCTGTATCAAGACTTACCGCCCATTTCAGAAAAAATCAAGGCTAGGAGACTGAAACTTGCTGCTCACTGTGTCCGACACACCGACATTATTGCATCCAAACTAGTTTTATGGGAGCCTACAAAAGGGAGGAAAAGCCGGGGAAGACCCAAAGTCAACTACATCGACAATCTTAGAGCCGACACTAACCTACATGATGTGAGGGAAATCCAGTCCTTGATGAAAGACAGGGAGGAGTGGAGACGACTTTCTAGCTTGGCTCGAGCGGGAGCTCGACCAAAGTAAAGTAAGTAAGTAAGTATACATATCTTGAATGTCACTGTTTTGCTTTGCGCTGCTTGCAATTAACATTCGGTACGATAAAGTTGCACATTATTTGTTTTAACTTCAAAAAAAGGCTAAAAGATATTCTCCACCAGCCACCTTTAGTTGCTGAAAAAATATCAGAAATTGTTTGAATGTCTGTGGTCCGTTATATGTAACTCCGTTAGGACATTGTTCACACGAGTTGGCCAATGTCTACCATTACTTAAATTAGTACTAGTCTAGTGGTCTAAAAAAAGAATTTGGCCAAATAGGGACAATAAGTTTCCGTGGGTCTTTTGCAGTCTATTCGCCGGCCGGACAGTTCACTCCTAGGCCAATTATCCCCTACGTATATGTATATATAGAGAGAGGGGGGAGAGAGAGACAGACAGACAGACGCAGAGAGAGACAGGGACAGAGGCAGACAGACACAGAGAGAGAGAGAGAGAGAGAGAGAACTTTTATTCCTAACTAAGTCCCCTAATTCGCTACATGTAGGTGAGAACCAAGGCACGCTTCCAGAAAATTGAATTTGAGCTGGTTTATCACAAATGTCGCACCGTTGGTTTTATGTAGTTTTTCTCCACAGTTAACCGCGTATTGCACAATATAGTACTGTTCCCACGGTTTTTACAGGCGCACACCCGGACTGTTCCTACACCTTTATGCCGCTTGTCTAATGTAATGGAACGGTTTTGGTATTCCCGCACACACGTTACGAGCGTGCATCACAACGGAACTGTCAAACCGTAATCTCATAAGCGCCTTGCCGTATGGCGTAAGTTCACATCGCATCGTCTGGAGCATGTGTAAGTATGGTCATAATCTTTAAAGGGGCGCACATATCGTACGATTTTACTTCCATGAAAAATTGAGGTAATGTTTTGGGTGTGTCTTTGTGTCTTTGTGGTGGGATATTTGTGGTCAGCATAAGTTTAGAACGTCTGCATAGATCGAGATTATGTATGGTATGTGGGTAGGTCATAGGAAGAAGAAAGTCAAGGTCGATTATGGGCCACCTAGCGGCTTTCCTGTGTACTGCAGTAAAATCTATAGCTATTGTATATTTTGCACTGGAACGACGGAACTGTCAACCTGTAATCTCATAAGCGCCTTGCCGTACGGCGTAAGTTCACCTCGGAATGTCTGAGGCATGTGTAAGTATGGTCATAATCTTTAAAGGGGCGCTCATATCGTACGATTTTACTTCCATGAAAAATGTAGGTACTGTTTTGGGTGTGTCTATGTGTCTGTGTGGTGGGATATTTATGGTCAGCATAACTTTAGACCGTCTGTATAGATCGAGATTATGTTTGGTATGTGGGTAGGTCTTGGGAAGACGAAGATCAATATTGCTTATAGACCCCCTGGTGACTTTCCTTAGTAGTGCAGCGGAACTTTGGGGTTTTGTATCTTTTGCAGCACGACGGAACTGTCAAACTGTAATTCCTATAAGCGCCTTGCCGTATGGCGTAAGTTCACCACGCAACGTCTTCGGCATGTGTAAGTATGGCCATAATCTTCAATGTTCAATATGGGATCTTTACAGCCATGAAAAACGGACGTATTGTCTTTTTCTATATACGATATTTTGTCGCCAGCATAACGCAAGAACGTCTGTATGGATCGAGATTATGTTTGGCATGTTGGTCTTGGGAAGAAGAAAGTGAAGGTCGATTATGGGCCACCTAGCGGATTTCCTTGATACTGCAGCAGAACTTACAGCTCTTGTATCTCTTGCATCGCAATGGAATAGCCAGACGGTAATCCCAATAAGTGCCTTACCGCATGACGTGCATTCACACCGGAACGTCAGGCTGAAACATAAAAGCACAAAAACTTGGCTGGTTACTAGCATAATCTTCGGAAATGATAACAATAAATGAGTTCTCATGACATCTCAAGCCTATTTGAACAATTGTAAGCATGGATCAAACTTTCGGTACGCACAATTTGATCCGGTGGATTAAATATGCCCGCGCTCGCTTTTGTTGTACATGCGTAAAACTGGATTATGATAGCGTTATGGATGATTTGTTTGGAAAATGCCTTCTCCTTAGGGATCATTTCATAGTTATAAGGTATGGAGAAATATCTTTAATGAAGATCATGCAATCCCCCTTGCAGGTTCCTTAGAGAATGCAAATTACAACATGTGCCATTATTAGATGTTACAGATAACGATGTATTAAGAAGAAGGGATAAGTCACGTTTTATGGTATAAACAGGTGTAACCTACACGCACGAGTTAAGCCGAGATGTGTCCCTGGCAAATATTAGAGCTTTATTTCATAGTTATACTACTTTAGGAAATATCTTGACTCAAGATAGAGCAATCCTCTAGCAGTCTCCTTCGAGAATGCAAATCACGCGGCGTAATTCAATGTTACGAATCACTTCTTGAGACAGAGAAACAGGTAGCCGACTGTCACAAGGTGTCACGCACGAGTTAGGCCGAAATGTTTCCCTTGAAAATGTTAGAGCTTTATTTCATGGTTATACGACTTAAGGAAATATCTTCAGTTGACACAAGATAGAGCAATCCTCCAGCAGCATCCTTCGAGAATGCAAATTATGTGGCATAATTCGATTACGGATCACTTCTTGAGATTCGCGTGATGTGGCCGACTGTGTTAAGTCAAAACTAATCACGAGTTAAGCCGAACGTGCCCCTGGAAGATATCAGAGCATTATTTTATAGTAATAAGACTTTAGGAATTATCTCGAGTCAAGATAGAACAAGCCCCTAGCAGCCTCCCTCGAGAATGGAAATTATGCATAATTCGATGTTACGGATCACTTCTTAAGACAGTTTCGCGTATTGTGGCCGACCATGGCAAATAGTAGAGCACAGTTACATAATTTTAAGGGAAATATCTTGAATCAAGATCGGTAATCCCTCAGTACCAAATTCCTTAGAGAATGCCAATCCCAACGCGATTGGCACACCCATAATGTGCTCAGAACAAGGAAGAATTCACGTTTTATAGTAGAAACAGGTGGTCGCCAGTCACAACATACAAGAGTACCGTACACGCACGAGTGCAGCTGAATTGTGCCGCTTGCAAATATATCAGCCTTGCTATTTGCTTATGGATTCGTATGAAGTACTTGCAATATTGCGTCGCATTCTTGAACGTATTTACTCTATCCCATCCAACTCTGACCAGGGATGTCCCTGTAGCTCAACTGGTAGCAGCCTCGCAGTTCAGCTTCTGGTTGCAATTAGTAATATCAAGCAGACAGACTACGCTGGCTACTATAGTGAGAATGATTTGTAAGGAGAGTTTTGCTATCAGAGGAGATGAACCTTAGCATGGACTGACTCCCCTGGCCAATTTCCCGATTTTTTTGCCGAATTCACCTCCGTAGGAAGGCCTGGTGGAGGCTACCAATTAGCTGGTAGCTAGGAGATCCCGGTACAATACATGGTAGGACATCACAGATAACGTTGCGGCTTTACTTGTTTTTCGGAAGGGAAGTAAAACGGGGCTTCCGTGTTCGAGGAGGTGCCTTAAGCAAGTTAAAGGGGAAGGGCTAGCAACCCCTTCCTGTAGAAAACATACCCTGCTACTGAAACAGATAAATTTACTGACCTATGTGCCACTAGCACTAGGCACTACAAGGGTTCGAACGAACTATATATAACCCCGCATAGTTCGACTACTGTGAAGAATGTACTTAATTGACTACGGTAGCGGTTTCTCTCTTTTATTATATTCCTGACTCAATTTTCCACTGCTTTGATTTGTCCTCACTGCCATATGCTCGCACAATCGCGCGGAATTCCTGCAGTGAGTCACTTCCAAAACAACATCACTCAGGCTGTCTGTGGGAATCCCGTTGGTACAACACTCACGTAATTGAGTTTATGGCACTTTACGAGCGGAATACCAAGTAGTGTCAGAACTGCCAAGTCAACTCATGACTCAACACGTACCTTGTAAGACTTATATCCGGAAATAGGGTTACTGTCGGACAGTTCATGGACCGTTTTTTGGCACTTTCGAGCGTGACCCCTACGTTGCCCGGTGGGACACACTGTGAGGTAATTTGGGGCCTGGCTGGGCCCCGGGTTGAATTTAAGTCGGACTTAAAATGAACCTGGGGCCCGGTAACAAATGGATGCAGTGTTATCATAGCTTGTTCAAGAAAATGTACTTTGCCCAAACTGGCTGAATTACGCAACAAGACTCCAAGTGTCAACAGTGTTTCATGTAACCTTGCACATTGCTTTCATCAGTAGTCCACTAAAACAACAGTTCCGTGAGACCTACCTAATCTACTGGACGTCGCCAGTCTTTTGCAATTAGATCAGTACAGCAATTGGACCCATTACCAGCAGAAGTAGAGACAGCAAAGTCAGTAAATAGCTTTAAAACAGGCATTTTATTTAGCCAAACCGGAAGAGTCAGTTTGTTTAGAGGAGTCACAATAACATTCACGTACCCCAACTTCCCCACACTCACAGACGAACAGAAAGATACTTTCCTCTTAACATCACAGAATCCACAAATTCTAGAAAAGGTGGGCTTTTCGACATCTTCTGCTTCCAAAAAAAGAAGTCAAACCCAACCTGTATAGAAATAGCCAACACTAGTATTCCAGTAGTCTCTTTTTACAATCTCATCACTGCCGATTGTCACATGCATGTTCCCTACGTTTCTATCGTGTATTTGCAATTCGCCTCTGGGCATGAACTTGCAAATAAAGTTTCATTTATTCTGGAGGAAGAAGAAGTACTGTGATAGACAGGAGAGTGACACTACAGACAGCGAAGCCTATTCACCTAGGAATCATCAGGTATCATCAGGTATGATTCAAAAGACAGCACAACACACAAAATGTAAAACAATTCGTTCTTTATCCATGAAATTTCTTGAGCGATCTGTCAAATCTTGGTCCCTTGGTGGTCTTCGCCTGTCGTAGAAAGTGTGTTACACGCTAAGGATGGCCCTGAAAGTGTGGCCTTTACACACTACACGAGAAGAATACAAAGCAGAGGCAGCGGAGCTTCGCCCCTTTATATAGATCAACTACATGTGCCTTGCAAATGTGACACATTGGCGACGTGAAAGTATGTCTGAGCCGCTGGATTTTGACACGCCCGGGCGAATTTTGCACTCGCGCGCGTCAACAGCAATAGACGAGATTCTGTTAGGCGCCCATTCCACTGGGACGGCGCTCTCACGGCGCTCTCTCGGCACTCTCGCGGCGATGTCAAATTTGTCATCTGCCGTGGAATCGCCATGGGAGCGCGGCGAGAGCGCCGTAAGAAAAGTTGTTCTTCATCTCTAAAATCCGTTGAGTAATCTTTCGAAACTCTGGCCGCCCGTTGAAGTTGCTGATGTTTGAGTTTTTCGTCGCTAAGAGCGCACAGGGGTCGCCGGAGACATTCCACTAGAGCAGCTTTTTCTGGCGTCGCGGCGCTCTCACGGCGATGAGGCAAATTTGCCATCGCAGCGAGAGCGCCGTGAGAGCGCCGTCAAATGGAAAGGGGGCTGTAAGAAATCCGTTGAGTAATATTTCGAATCTTTGGCCGCCCGTTTAAGTTGCTAATATTTGAGTTTTTCGCCGGAGACTTTTCGCTAGAGCAGCTTTTTCTGGCGTCGCGGTGCTCTCACGGCGATGGGGTAAATTTGCCATCGCAGCGAGAGCGCCGTGAGAGCGCCGTCAAGTGGAATGGAGGTATTAACCCAAATATACTCTCAAGGACAATATGACGCCGCCACCACAGTGACAAATGTTAGAAGGGGACGACCCATCACAGGCGATATCGATTTTGTTTTTAATAATCTAATACTTCTGGCACCGACACTTGATATACAGCTTATTACATGGCAAATCCGGTGATGTGCAGCTTATGACATGTCACATTTATATGCTCCTTTGGCCTTTAGCGCATATATACATATATCTGTCTCAATATATCGCAACGGAACAGGAATGCCCGTCAGGTATACAATGTGTTTCAGGAGATATCGTATCTATGCATTGATCCGGATGTTGTCCCTTTACATATGTCAGTACTGTACAAGGTGTACCGGAAAATGTATACATAACTAACTTAGAATCAACTCGAAGACCACATCTCTATTGTTTTCATGATTTAGTAGAACTGATATGCTTTCAATTCCTATCGTAATGGCATTTTTACAGTCATTCATTACAGAACAACGTTTTTTGACATCCTCATTCCAGAATACAGGCTGAGTTAGCTGGTCGAGGAGTATGGTTTGCGATCGGCTAATCCAAAACTTCTCTGACATGTTATGTGTCTAATGTCTATAGTTTTCCAATTTCTAATATTTTTCCAGCGGCCTGTGGTGCCTGGTAGAGGCTAGGAAGTCCATACGGTCTCATGTAGACTTGAATATATACGAACGTGTGAACCCACCTTAAGCAACTGTATGTTTCTGTCAATCTTACAAGTACATTGATGCGTTCAGCGAGTTGGTATAATGATATACCAACTCTCGGTACGCATCACTGTACTTGTAACATTGCCAGAAACATACAGTTGCTTAAAGTGGGTTCACACGTTCGTATATATTCAAGTAGTAACCTTTCACGTGGGTCATCCTGTATATCTTGTACATGCATATCTCGACCCCAGCCTGAGGCTACACAAACTTGATTTTATACCTGACATCTTCCGGAGACCCCAATCTGATGCCAGCGTGCGGAAAAAAATTAGCTCATTTTGCGAGATGAGAATTTACGACCTTGTTTACTCTGTTTTGACAGTTTTACGGCACTTTTGATAAATGTTCTCATTTTGCGGTAGAAGAGCGTACTGTGACTCCCAACCGCGCCGTCTAACCTTCCCCAATTAATGGCACTAATGATAACAGCTTAATTGCGGATTCGTGCCCTAAGGGTAATTGCAAGTAACGGTATGGAAGCACTAGAGTTGCGTAACAGCTCTAATGAACGACATCAATCCCTGTACAAAAGTCGATATGCCTTCGCGATAATGATAATGATAATGAACCTTTCTTGGATGTAAATTGTCTGTAATTTCCCTCAAGGCAGAGACACAATTGGCATTCTTAATCAGTGTCAGGTCTCTGTGTATTGTTTCTACCCCAACGCTGTTTGTCTTAGCGTTACTTTGAAAGTACAACTTGTAATCGCCAGACAGGCCTCTCATGGACGACTGACTAGCCTCTACTACTAGTACTAGGCACCACATGTCGCTGGAAAATAGTCGAAATTAGCCAAATAGACAGAAAACACACCAGACTCCAGAGGAGTTCTCCGACCGTCGCTCACTGCAGGTTTTGGCAGGCAAACTCGTCTGTTGTATTATCCACCTACTAGTATCTGGCCAATTTCCACTATTTTCCAGCTCCACCTGACGCCAGCATTGATTGAAAGTACCAGGACACTGATATCTCACAGATGGTTACAACCACTGCAATGTCAGACGAACTTTAATGGTAGCCAAATGTTCTACCGACTTCAACCTTCAGCAAACCTGCATGACCAATGGCGTAGAACACGTGGTCTAACGTGCACGTTTGGTCAGCATTGGTCAAAGGCATCAGGAAGTTGATACCGCCCTCCGTCTCTGTTCACTGACGGTATAACTTACCACCATACTGTTCACCGCTGATTCAGATCTAAGTTTTACTTCAGCTGATCCAGATAAACTTCCATGCTAGCCAAATTTTACTTCAGCCTTCTTCAGATCCGAATGACCAATCCCTAAGTCACGTGACCTAAGCGTAAAAGTGCCAGCAAGGTAAGTGATGGAAGCCACACAAACTCGGATAAACTTTCACGCTAGCCTTATTTTCCTTTGCCTGTACTTCAACTTTCTTCATGTCTGAATGACCAACCATTTGGGTCACGTGACTTCGTGTTTGAATGACCAATCATTAAGATTACGTGGCCTTACTGACAAAATGTGATGAGTGATGGTTCCCACACTAAATCGGATTAATTTTGACGCTAATCTTATCCATTATTTTCTTTCACATCATAAACAAGTAAACATCTTTGTCATGTTTGCACCACCAACCACCTTGGGCTGCATGTGAACTTTGGGTAAAATTGCCAGGAAGTTGAGTAAGTTTGCCACACCAACTCGGATAAACTTTGACGCTAACCTTTTCCATATCCGCATCGTTCGTCATTCAATCTTCGTCATGTTTGCATGACCAGCCATCTAGGGCAGGTGAAACTGAGTGCCGGAAAGTTGAGTGATGATTACCACACAAACTTTCTCGCCAACATTCCGGGCACGTTGTGCTGATTTAGAAAACATGACTTGGGGCAGCCCCAGCTCATTAAAACCCCTGCTACCTCCGCGGGGCTATTACTCGGGTACCCTGTCATTTGTCTTCGGCTGGAGACGCTGTGTTCTTTCCTCGTTACCCCAGTTTTTGTAGCCTGGCCGTGCGAGATAACTACATGGGACGGTATCAGGGATCTCGCGTCCGCTCAGGGCTTAAGTCAGCCTGAATCCGTGAAATCCTACTTAAGTAGGCAGGACTGGCAGGTACTCTCAGAGGCGATAATGTCGTCTGCGATATCTTCCCACGTATCTATCAGACTATCTCCGTCTATAGATAGCTGAATAGGAAAAGAAATTCATCAGAGTGAGGGAGAAAGAGCTGGGGAGAAGAGACTGAGTGACGGATTTGCTGAAAGAGAAAGAAAAAGATCTAGAGGGAAAAGGAGAGAGAGGGACAGAGAGAGAGAGAGAGGGAGAGAGAGAGAGAGAGAGAGAGAAGGAGTTTAAGAGAGCTAACTACATGTTGCAGAATAAGAAATCTCGCGTCCGCTCAGGGCTTAAGTCAGACTGAATCCGTGAAATCCCACTTAAGTAGGCAGGACTGGTAGGTACTCTCAGAGGCGATAATGTTCTCTACGATATCTTCCTAACTCTGTATCAGTATCTATCAGACAATCTCTGTCTAGATAGCTGAGTGAGAGAAAGACAGACAAACAAAAGGGTATTGACTGATTTGCTGAAGGACAAAGAAAAAGAGGGGGATAAGAATGTGTGTGTGTGTGTGTGTGTGTGTGAGGGAGAGAGAGAGCGAGAGAGAGAGAGAGAGAGAGAGAGAGAGAGATGACTGCATGGTGCGCAATCAGAAATCTCAACTTCGGTTCAGGCTTAATTCAGACTGAATCCGAAAAGTCCTACTGTTGGAGGCAGGTACCGTCAGCTGCATTAATGACGATATCTTCCTACTCTTTGTCTTGTCTTTCTATTGTGGATACATAGGGATAGGTTTAGAGAGAAAGTTAGAGACAAATTGAGAGAGATCAAAGAAAGACAGACTACGTACTTTTTGTTTCAAAACCCCTGACAGTGCATTTTCTTTCCCCCCAAACCCCTTAGTTCGTTTCCTCGTCATCCGGACGATGCTACCCATCCGTTCGCCAGGAAGTGTCCTGTCATCAGTATTTGCTGTTATCATCACGCCTTTTGACCAGTGCAAGTGGTCGGAACATTTGTACAGCTTCACCGTGCCTTCACAGCAAACATATAATGCACGACTTCCTATGTAACTATCGCTAAAGGCATTTCTTTGGTGTCCGGACTGTTAACTGTATCTTTTTGGATTCTCCTGTCGATTTTTCGACAGATGAGCAGGAAAACAATCTCTTGGCGATGGGTTTGGAGATCTGTCTGCCTGACCTGCACATGACTTTTTGAAGTGAAGAAGGAGACCCTCTCGTCTACTGACGCTCATAGTCCCACATGTGTATTGGCGTTGGGTTTAAACGGTATTTACTGTTTCTTTTGGCCAGTGCGTCACGGTTTGAGGTGGTTTGTTTGAGGTCGTGGTATTTTAAATGAATGAAGACTTTTATTGCACATATATATACCCCCTGGGTTAAGTACAGGTCACAACAAAATGATGTGATCAGTATTGATCCTGAAGAAGGCGACAGTGGTCGTTGTAAATTTGATCCGTGTGTACTTTTGTGTTGAAAGAACGTTTGACATTGTACTATCATTACTACCAACACAGATGAGCTTACAAGCACAGACACCAACGCTTGTATAGACATATGATTAATGTATATATTAAAGCCACCAGAAAATACGGAAATACTTTAAAAAGCATTAAAACAAAGCTTCTCTCCCACTGGAAAACAGAATATTCAATTTGTGTATACCTTTGTGTTGGAAGAACGTTTAGCAATGTATTGTGACTACTACCAACACAGATGAACTTGGATAGGCACACGATTCATGTGTATATCTAAGCCACCAGAAAATACGGAAAGACTTTAAACAGCATTAACAAAGCTTCTCACCCACTGGAAAACGACATAATTGGATCCGTGCATACCTTTGTGTTGCAAGAACGTTTAGCATTGTACTATGTAACTATGATTCGGCTACCAACATAGATGCTTGCATATAGGTACATGATTCATGTAAATATCAAAAGCACCGGGTAATACAGAAATACTTTAAACAACATTAAAACAAAGCTTCTCTCCCGCTGGAAAACGACAGAATATTTGATTCGTGTACACTTTTGTGTTGGAAGAACGTTTAGCATCGTACTATGATTACTACCAACACAGATGAGCTAACAAAGCATCCAGAAGATACAGAAATACTTTAAACAGCATTGAAACAAAGCTCCCCTCCCACTGGAAAACAACATAAAACTCCAACGCACACAAGGCCTTTACATAAACCACTTCCTCTGGGGACCAAGGCGCAATGCTCCCTGTAAAGGAGGTTAGGGCTTACATGCCGTTCACAATTTGCCTAAAAGCTTATTTGCCGTGAGTACGCGTGTTCCATGCTAAGTGACCTCCGATGGGCGCTGGAGATCCCCGAGCGAATTTGTGCATCCGTTGTTCAACGCTTAGAGGGAAAACGACCATCACCCGTCCAATTATTTCTCGCTTGCAGACAAATTCGCTAAAACCTTGGGGGACCGCGTAGGCTGTTTTACGGAGGATGTTGTAATAGAAAAGTTGAGAACTTAACAAGAAAAGTTTGGCTTGCAACTTGCTTTAGAACGCAATTAGACAATTTAGTGCCTTAAATATTGCAAATCTATTCCCCTGGACTTGTTGAAAACAAAGGAAAACAATGTTATTTGAAATCCACTTATAAAGGGGATGGAATAACTGGGTTAAAAGGGTCATAGAGCGAGTGCCTACTTTTGGAAACGTCCTTTATCTAACAAACATTAGATAAGGCTCAGTATACTTAGTAATTGTCACCGTTATCTAAAAAGGAACCATTTAAAAGCCACGTGGTGATTTAAATGGCCTCACGCTAACCGACCTTTAACCTAAACCTGATGTAGAAAATAGGTCAATCACCGGACTGAGTAGGTGTGATCTTCAGTAAGTGCGTGATGAGCAATTTTAGCGCCTTTTACACTTCAATCAATGTAGATACTAGTATTTCTTCTGCTTTTCCTCTTTGTACGTCTATATTAGGCCATGTTGATTTGATTATATGGATGACATCCGCGGGCGCATCAATTTTCGGCCGCTTACCATGAATGAAAAAAGTTGTACCATGCTGTTGATCGTACAAAGCAGTTTCAAAATAAGCAAATGTACATGTGCAAAAACAAACATCAGAAAACGTATACTAAAATCATAGAATATTCAAAGGTCAAAGAAGATGTGAAAGAACAAAAATGAAGAATCTATTGTTCCGTATACTATATTCTGTGTGTTCAGTCATTTGTTCAACCTCCCTGACCACTTAGATTTCATCATGAAGGCAACTTTTTTTGGTCAAACTTTTTTTAGTCGTACGCTCGCATTAGTTTGGGGTTCCCGAGTCAAGTAATCTTCAAGCAACTGGGGGGGGGGGGGGGAGGGGTAGAAAAAGACCGGAAGAAGGGAAAAACAAGAAAAAAAAAAAAAAA
>NC_049990.1:4633585-4640686 GCF_000003815.2 Branchiostoma floridae
ACTACTTTTACCAACCTATTAAAATTATTCAAAAATTAAACTCCTCTCTCAACTAAACTCCTTCCCCAGCTTATGTCACTGTCTTAAACCACCGCAAGATCTGCTTGGAGATAAGAGTCAATTATGATAAACGAGGAAAACGTCTTGTGACTTGTCACCTGCCCGTAAAGAACACTTAACGTGGCACTCAGCAAACAGTAAATGTGCTAATAGATGTTTTCATCGCCAGAATCCCACACAAATAGGTGAGCTGACAAGATAAGCGAGCCATTGTGCAAACAAGATCGGTATCAATAAGTACCCCATTACCTCAATAACCCAGAATCTAGAATTAGCTTTTAGACAAGAGTAGACACCTGCCATATTGCTCTTTACACTGTTTGAACCTCTCATGTTGCCTACAATTAGCCCATGGGTAAGAATTTGCAATAAACTTATATATTGTATATTAAAGACAACCCAAGCAATATTGGGACGTTTCAAGTTGAAATATTCTGGATGAGGCAATATGTCCAGGTATAATATTGACATCTACTGCACTATATTTCCACATTTACATCATTATTTCATACTTTGAGCGATTAAGAACGGTACAAAAACAAGCCGCAAAAGGATTCACTAAATCAATGATCATCTAATCAACTGAATAATCAGATAATACGATTTTGTAAAGTGGTTTTGAAATCGATTTTAGGACATGCACAGCCGAATAAACAACTCTCAACTCTCAATTTTGGTTCAAATCACGGCCAACCGTAAAGACTATTAGTGCATGTTTTTAAGACAACAGTGCAGATATTACTGTGTAGTTTAAAGCCATTTCCACATATACGTCACCCACCACTTCCTTTCCAGTGCATGTATTCTCTATCGTCCGCCTTAAAAAGTAACGTTATGACGTCTGGAGACAAAGAATGCGAAATGCACTTTCATGGGAGAATATCGCACGTCCACAGGTGCATGGCCACTTATGCATTACTTCTGATACGCTTGTTTTGACACGCTAGAGGAAGTGCAAAACAAACATGAGGTTTCCTTAATAACATAGTCCAACCAGATCAAACACACATCCAGTCACTTCGCGCTACCACTAGCTGGTCTGTAATTTTCCGCTGCGGTAGGAATTAGAGGGTGCGAGGGCGGATGTGTGGTCGTGAGCAGGAAAACTCGGGGTGAGTGGGCGCTCAAACCAAGGACACTGAGCTCTTCCTCAATTCAATTTCCAAAAAAGCTTACTTTTACACGTATTGTAGGCTTTTCTAAGTCCGAAGTACGGGGAAAGTCTAACAAAACTAGCCTTCACTACGCGGGTATGGATAGCCATTGTTAAATTCGCCAAAATGGGGCGAATGGTTGGACAAGGTAAGGTATTTCAAACCGTACCCGTCTCCTTACGTGGCAAATATTGCCCTATGCCTGTCCCTTGATAGATTTATAACTACAGCCAGCAAGTTTAACAAAATATGCCAAACAAGACTGTAGCAAGTATCTGCTTGAAGGTTAGGGCCAAACACCTGTAAATGGTAAATAGCTCTGTGTGTAGGCAATGTAACAGTGCGGTTGTACTCTCCAAGCAGAGGGCGGACATGAAGAAAACAGTACAGAATAGAAAGCACTACAGAAACGCCTACAAACACATTTTGAAAAACAGCCGGAGCCGAACCTCTGCTTGAAAATCACGACCGAAGTGGCCCTGTGTGCAGGGGGTGTCATACTCTCCAAGCAGATGGTGGACCTGAAGAAAGCAGTACAAAATGGAAAGCGCGATACGTCTAAAGGCACGCCCAGAACAGTCGAAGCCGAAAAATCACGCCCGAACACCCGTAAATGACCCTGTGCACCGGGAGTGTTGATGCGTGGCTGTTACACAAACTCACGGGAACCCAACCCCGTGTTTACATACAAACATAAAAGCACACCAACCACCTTCTCATCCCCTGAGTACGGAGGCTAACGCACTGACCCCTGTACGGTCAAGTACTGCAGGAAAAATTCGAACACATATCGGACCAGTTTGAGCTTACTGAAAGTTCCACTAGCACTATGCCTTCTACTTACATAACGTTAACTGTAGGAGATAAGGAAAGACTTATTTCATGTTCATTAGAAAGACACGCTTTTTTGACAATGGGTATGTATACGATTCAAAGCACAAGGAAACCCCCTCTAGCTTTGTACATGTGAACAGTCAAAAACGTCAGCTAAATGTTCTAAGGACTTTAACTATGATATCGTTTCAAATAACAATACCACAGAGGCTACGTGAGCGACAATGGGCACAATAGGTAGGATGTCGTCAATCGTACTTTCATGCAATTTTGGAAGAATTGACGTATTAGTTTACCCTTTACGGGGCTCCACATGTCGCTAAAAAAATAGCTTTAGAAATTGACCAAATAGACAAAATAACATGCCAGAGGAGTTAGCTGGCCAAAGAGTACAGTTTGCAACCTAGTTCTGTTTATTTTCCAAAATTCTACCATTATTCCAGCGACCTGTGGAGGCTGGTAGAGGCTAGCATTAGTTAAAGAAAGGACGCTAATATAATCCTTGGTTAAAGCTTACCTCATGTCGTATGTCCACAATAACAAAGCAAAAGTCACGCTCTGAAGTAGGACGTTGTTGTACTAGCGTAGAGGCAAAAAAATGCGCAAACACGAAACAGACCGACTGACTGCTACTAGAACAGATAACGTGTTTCTGTACTGGACCAACAGACCAGAGGCGAGACACAGAGTGTAAGCTACAATAGCCCCCCTATGGTGAAAATACAATGACCGTGGTGTTAACCGAAGAAAGGCATTACGTGCTGACTATAATTGAGAAAATTACATACACGATTTTCCAATCAGGCAGACATGGTAACTTTACTAGAGGGTTGATACTTCAACATTTCAAAAGCGAGTTTATATGTGTGTTAACGAACTAGTAAAATGTGTTCCAGTTATACAACTGTTAAGAATAAGGAAAGACTGTATCTCATATTCATGAGAATTTGGCTCATGGGCATCAGACCACCTGTTGACGAAGATGTAATGGCCAAAGTGTTCACAAAAACTCGACGGTAAATAACAAAGAACGAAAAGATTTACATTAGATAATTTAGGAACCATAACAGTAAAATAAAATCATATTTCGGGCTTCGCCATAACAGTCACAATTTTGTATGTATATTTATAGATGAAATACAAAATATGACTTCTACAATTTTATGTAGTAAAAGATTCTATATTGATGAGAGGCCAGCAACATGGGCATGAGGTAGCCTCCTTCACAGAATTCGACCGGCGTTGACATTTATTTTATGGGGGGGGGGGGGTTCTCTAGATCTAATGCCGGGAAAGGGAGATTGCCGTGGAAGGGAATTTGCTTAGAAAGGTAGTTTGCAGGGGAAGTGAGTTTCGGGGCAAAACTCCTTCCTTCCAACCTCCCTTTCCCGGCATAAGAGAACTTAGCCTCCATAGACTAAATAAAACCCAAACCCTCTCAAAGTCTGCGATGGAGGCTAGGCATGGGACCACCTGTTGGATTCCCCGGCCCAGATGCTTGTCATGGTCGAATCTTTTTATCCAGCTGACACGTCTGCCTGAAGACTATGGTTTACCCCTGGCTCGCTTTTCTATACTCTCCAAGCAGAGGTTAGTTTCCGACTGGTTTTGACATCTTTTAGGCGTTTTTGTCGGGATTCTAATTTTCTCAGGAGTTCTATTTGTCCCCCAACCAGTTTAGAAAACCAAACAAGATGGAAATTCCGACAAAGACGTGTAGAAAACGTAAAAAAAAAACAGCCAAAGTCTAACCTCTTCTTGGAGAGTAGTTGTTCTTTATACTCAGATAGCATGAAATGAAAGCTCGAAGTCTGCGAAGGAGGCTAGACATGGGACCACCTGTTGGATTCCCTCGCCCAGATGCGCGCCCACAGCAGTGTCACACAGTCGCACAATGGAACGATCTGCCTCCATTGTTGGTCCTTTGTCCTCACGCAGAAAGACGTGTGATAAACAGCAGAGGTTTAAAGGATGAGCCTGATGAGTAATTTTCAGCTCCACCAGGCCTTCCTACGGGGGTGCGGGGATCGCAGAATTCGGGGGAAAAAATCGGGAAATTGACTAGGGGAGTCAGTCCACGCTAAGGTTCATGTTTCCATCCCCTGCGCGGCCGGTCAACTCCTCTGGTGGCAAAACTCCCCTGGCAAACTATTCTCCCTATAATAGCCATCGTAGTAAGTCTGGTAGAGACTGTAATTTTCAGCTCCACGCTCGCCCTACTACCTCTCCATTTGTCACGGTTGTACCCCACACGTTAACTCCAAGCAGATGTAGAATAGCAGAGGATTTCGCTCAACAAATTTCATTGATAAAGATACGAATCTTTTAAATCCCTGTGTGATGTGTTATCTCTTAGGCATTTTTGTACATCTTTTATACTCTCCAAGCAGTGGTTCGGCTTCGACTGTTTTGGGAAGTGTTTTTAGTCCCCCCCCCCCCAATAAAATGGTATCAGTCACAATACTGGTATACAATTAGAAAGAACACATGATATGATCCCCCCCCCCCCAAAAAAAAGTCCAAACCATAAGCTTTCTAGGCTTTAAAGCACCTCATGTCCATTGAAAGAGTATGCTTTGTATATAAAGACATATATGTGTTATTACACTTGTAGATCTATTGCTGTCATAATGTTTGCATGCACTTGACAAACTTGGCTAGCCTGGATACCATACCCCAACCTCAAATATCTTTCGCACGATAGATACTTGAGATCGGACTGGGGTTTGGTAATACCCGCCTCACATTATATACGATCTTCGGACGTACTTCGCGATCGCAGGAAGGTCGGCTGATTTTAAGATCTTAAGATGGTCTTGCGTATTTTTCGCCCAAAACCTGTTCCCCTCACATATAAGCGAGCCTCGTGCGATCGACGGTGAATAAATCTATGATAATGAACCTCCCATGACCTCTTGCACGCGGACAAGGGAATACAAAACGTTCCTCAAAAAAGGCAAGAGATCAATACATGTTGCCTATTTTGTTGTTGGAATCTTTTTAACCAATGAATGGAATGCGCGGGCATAATAGAAATGACACAAGAAAGGAAAGTGTGTCCCAAAGCCAGCCTACATACTGCCACAGGGGCCACAATGTTAGAAGTACCCTCACATTCCCAGAAATTCAATATTTGTAAACAATCGGAAGTCGGGTGAACGTCGCCCGAACGTCGCCCGACTAACGGGCGTTCGCCATCCGATTTGCGTTCGATGATTAATAACTATGTCTGTGCTCGCCTATCGGTCTTCAATCGTTGGATTGACGCAAGACTATTGACCGATACCAGGTACGCACGATTTGCACGCACGATCTGCGACTCGGTAACGAGCTCTGCGATCTCGGAGATCTCCTGCGACTTGTCGCTTATGTTAAGAACATGTTTCGCTGCACCGCGACCGTCGTAAGACTCCTGAAAATTGCTGGCGATCCCTAAAAATCGCAAGATGATCGTGAGAACACCGGACGTCTTACTCACGAAAATGTCATTTAGAGCTCGTAAACTAGTCTTCCGATCGAATCGCGCCTAATGTGAGGCGGGTATAACCAGGCTAAAACTTGGCCGGCGGTTGCAGACCTACAGCGTATCTCAAACTTTAAAGTAACAGGCATTAAAATTCTACATACGTCGTGGAGCTAATAACCTATCTATTTGATTAAGGGCATAACCCTATAGCTGATCTTATCTTAGTGATAACATTTCTTTCACAACTCGGTCTCCACTTTAGAACAAGTCAGTTCTGCCATCACCTCGGGCTTTAATTTTACCCCTCCGCTACAAGTGAGCTGATTATAGCTCCAGGGTTCTCTATAGGTTCACTCACATCAAAGGATCAAATAAAACTCTGTAGCAGCGCCACAAAAGGCTCGAATCCCCGCTTAATTTCCCCAGGCCTTTAACAGAAAGGAGAGAAAAGCGGGGCGAGCTCTCAGCTTCTACAAATGAGCTTCAGTTTCGGTCCTGTTTCACGGCGAGTTACGGAGCGTTGAGCGGGAAGAAAGGCCCCGCGTGCCCGAGAGGAACTATCTAAACCCGGCTTTGTTGAACGTGTTGCTTTAGCTCGTACCAGAACTGGCTAATTAATCTGACGGGTTTACCTAGTCTCCACCAGACTCCCGCCTGACCGAATAGTGATAGGAAACTTTGGCGAGGTTAAGAATAAAAGTCTAGCAGGAGTTAATTGGCCTAGGAGTGTACTGTTCGGTCGTGGTCGTGGACTATACTAGCTGGATATACTGCAAAGGCCTGACTAAAAACCCATTATGATAGTCACTTATTTGTCCCTTTTAGGCCAAATTCTTCTCTCTTTTTTATACAGCTGACACGTCTGTCTGAAGGCTATGTTTTACCCCTGGCTCACTTTTCTATACTCTCCAAGCAGATGTTAGGTTCCGGCTGGTTTCGACATCTTTTAGGCGTTTGTATCTGGTTTTCTAATTTGTCAGGGTTGCGTTTTGTCTGTCAGTCATTTTGGAAACCCTGGCGAGATGGAGGGCCCGACAAAAACGTATAGAAAACGTAAAAAACAGTCAAAATTTAACCTCTCCTTTGAGAGTTGTTTTCCTCTTTTGTGCTCTTGTAGCACGTACGGCTACTTAAGCAAACTGGTAAAGCGTTACTGAAGCGACTTACGGACCGTGCCGATCTAGATATGGGGGCATTTTCTTTCCGTGAAGTATTGTCGCTCAACTGGTAGCAGACTCATAACTGATATCTTGGTTCAAGGGAAGGGTTTAGTCTCTACCAGACTCCGGCCTGGGGACTTTGGCCAAGTTGGGAATGAAAGTCTGGTAGGTGTTAACTGGCCTAGGAGTGAACTTACCAGCCAGTTGACTGAAAAATACTCACTAAAATCCCATGGCCAACGTATTTGTCCCTATTTGGCCAAATTCTTCTCTTTTGTCATCCAGCTGACACGTCTGCTTGGGGACGAAGAGGGGTTGTTTTTCGATTGGGGCTGCATCCGTTTTTCGAGCAGGTGCCTCGAATACGTTAAAGGGCTAGCTATAGCAACCTCTCCCTGTAAAAATACACCCTGCACAGAAACAGGAG
>NC_049990.1:4640786-4746830 GCF_000003815.2 Branchiostoma floridae
GAAAAGTGAGAAGACTTGCTGACTTTGAGCTACTAGGCACTACGATATGACAACAACGTTCTTTAGTAGCACGGGTTCTTTAGAACAAAGGTTAAGTGTTACCTTAGTGTCTTGCGAGCCTTTCCAAGATAGAGGGAGAGGGGTTGCGTTCAGAGAATAGTCGTTCTGTTACTCCTGTACTTCCACAAATCGTCTGGTGTGACGAGCTAAGCTAACAACAAACAGGTAACGCCCAGAAATGGGGTACTTGTTGCTGGTGGCACCTCTCTACAACTGAACTAACGGTCCAACGCCTGCTATTGTTCCTTCGGTCATGTCCAAACATAATCAAACACTTGTTATTATTGTAGTTCTAGTTGCTGACCTTTGTAAGTATTCAGATACAGTTCAGAACGAAGACAGTGAGCAATTTTCTTGTAGTATTCATTTGCTGAAGTTCACCACAAATATTAGTGAAGGATTGAAATGTGCTGCTTTTGTTTTCTAACGACTTCACCGTCATTTGAGTAAAATTTTACGATGAATGCCTCACGACCTCACCTAAATAACAGATCAATGTAGGTTAGGTGGTTGACCAAAGTCCAGCATGTTTTCACGCCCCTCCCACTTAGCTAGTGTTTGTTCTACAATTGCTACTGTGTGTATGTAATCGCCAAGCAGATGTTTGGAGGCAAAGCGGTTAAGTTTTCTTAGCTGTAGCTAGGGAGAGTTTGTGACAGAAACAGGTAGCTTCGAAATGAAGGTTAGACATCCAGGTAATAAGATACGCCAAAAAGCAATACTCAAGCAACTGGATATGATTTTGGAAACGGTCAGTCGTTTCAGATAACACCAGTTATCTTTCGTCAGCAAAACTCCCTGTAGAAATATACCCTGATACAGAAACAGAAAGTAAACTTGCTAACCTATGCGCCAATAGGTACTACAATGTTGACAACAACGTTTTCCTAAAGGCTCAAATAGCATGAGTGCTGACGGAAGATAACGGATGTTATCTGAAACGTCTGTCCGTTTCTAAAACCATTTCCAGTTGCTCGAGTAATTGCTTAAACGAAATGACTTTGCCTCCCAGTATCTGCTTGAAGCAGAGAAAATGTACTACGCAGCAAAACTCGCCCGCGCTTTCAAATAGCTGCGATGCCTTTGAGGCCGAAACTTTATGTTATGACTGAACTTTTCGATTAGAAGTCGTTGCTTTTTGTGTACCGCAGCATAGGAATTGTTAAATTTGATGTACCGGTTGCAGTAATTGCTAACAAGTGCTTAAATCTAACAGAGCAACATTTGAGCAACATCTCGAGTTTAATTGGAAGAGTTTTATTTGCGCAAAGCGCATTTCCAGAGTCTAGATGATGTGTTGAATAAAGATAAACGCGTATCAAGGATATATTTGTGGCAATATAGAAGAAAATCACCAGATAAAACCAGCCAATTCTTGCATTTTACAGAATGTAGATATATCAGGGATACGTTTGCGACTAGTCAGAAGAAAGTCATTAATAATTGAATCACCAAATAAAACTGGCAAATTCTTGCATTTTACGGAATGCAAATATGTCAATGAGTAATATGTTTGTGGCTATTCAGAAGAAAATCATCTAATAAAGCTTTCCTTTTACTACACGTTATTGACTTTTACTTATACATGAGTGTGCGATATTTAATACTTCAGAAAACTTCTCAACTTCACAATGTTTTCCTGCATACGGGCACACTAGTTTGCTCCATTCCACTAGAGTTGAACTGGAGATTGCTTAGAACTGTTATCATGTTTTTTTTTGCTGGCGAAAACATTCTGCAAATAGCTCCTCAACTTTGCCGTTTGCAACTTATACTAGGGGTCTAGTTCTATTATACTCCATCTCACTTCCCCATTCTCCTCTGTTTTGTTCCAACCCACCTAGCCTATAATCACAAACGTCACCCGGTTTCACGGACATGCTTTATCACAAGATCGATGAGCCGGCTTTCAACGGGCTGGTGTTGACACCGCGGGAAATTCCACCAGACAGTTGTCACCACCCACCGGTACTACTAACTCCCGTGGTGTATGTCTCCAAATTGGATCTGACTCGATTTGCACATCGTTTGGGTGGTAAAGTACGTCTGTTGTAGACGGAAGTGAACGCAAGAGGCTATAACAAAGACGTCTATCAAACACACTGCAAAAAGAGGGATAGAACAAGCCGACGCCAACACTACTCCCTGAAGTCTCGAAAAAGCCAAACAGACTAGCGGATAAAAAGAAAATCCTACAAAGAAGCAGACCCAAACGTTCATATTTACAATATGCAGCTAATATCCTGACGCTACAGCCAAACAGACTAGCATTAAAAAAAGAAAATCCTAGAAAAGACGCAAATACAAACGCCCCTAAAAGGCGTCAAAAACGAACCAGAGCATAACCTCTGCTTGGAGAGTGGTATTTAAACAACACAGTCTTGGAGATAGTCTGTGTAACACAAACTCCGCCGTCCAGGGCTCTATTATAAACTGGCCCCTCCCCGCGGATGATAGTGGGCCAGCGGATGTTTGGCGGGCTGCTATAAGCGAGATTTAATCAGGCTATCTTGGAGATTACCATCGCTCTGTTTCCTTTTCGTTGTACGTTTTATGATCTGATAACCTGCTAATGGAAACTGTGCTTTTCTTATGCACCTTCATCATACAGTGAGTAAAAACAACAGTCAAACTTTTACAAATGACCACCTCTACAAGTTCCCTGTAGATAACAGAAGTGTGCGTTAATCCGTTGTGCAATTAACTGGCTTCTACTGAAATCAAATATATACGCGGGGAGCGCGTATAAACACCTCGCCGGCATTGATAACATACCGGAAAATTCCACCTGACAGTAGGTGCAGCCCCCCACCCCTGCACACTCCCGTGACTCTGCTGTGTGTGATGTTGGTGTCAAATCAACCTGACAGGCCGGACGGCTCAATCACAGTACGGTGGGCTATAATCTCCGTCGAGGTACAAACGTATAGGAAGGAAGTCATTAAAGTCTGTACTAGTTTTGATGCGCAGATTTTGTAATGACTGGTATTGTATCAGCATCTGCCACAGACAGTACAGAAATCAAAGGGTAGAATGCTTTAATTTTTTCTACGCTACATTGTTAGTTAGTTGGGAGGGCCAGAGGTAGGCTATAATCTCCGTGGAGGTATAGGAAGGAAGTTATTAGAGTCCGCACGAGGTTGGGGTAGGTTTTTGATTTGCAGATTTTCTGATGACTGTTATTTTATCAGCATCTGCCAGTACAGCATAGTACAGAAACTAACGAGTACATAATCAGCAAAGCATAACATGCAATTTGTATGAATGTACAATAAAGGTCTTTCTTTCATTATATTATATCAAAATGGAGTCTAGAACGCTGCTTGTTTTCCTCATCGCGACGTTATTTTCTAATAGCTAATTGGGAGGGCCAGTTGTCAAAAAACAAAATCCCGGTGAGTTCCAGCCGTCACAACTAGCATGGCGGCTCAATCGAAGTCTGCTTGATTTCCGCGTCGTCTAATGAAAAATCTCAGAGTTGATATTGGAAGGAAATCAGTAGATTCCATAGAAAGCTCGGGGCGGTACTCAATATGCACAGTTTCTCACTATTTTCTAGACGTTGTCCACCCGACAGAATAAAAAAAGAAGATAAAATCAAAACAGTCAGTAGCTTGATCTGTGTATTAGAACATGAACGTGTCTTCTTCTAACTATTGCTTCGTTTTCTAATATCTATAGTTGGGAAAAATCACCGAGTCGATATTGGAAGGGGATCACTAGAATCCATAGAAAGCTCGGGGCGGTACTCAATATGCACAGTTTCCTACGTATTTTCTAGACGTTGTCCACCCGATAGCATGATAATGGAAACAATTAGTAGCTTGATGTGGATGTTAGAACGTCAACGCGCCTTCTTTTAACTGTGCTTCGTTTTCTAATAACTATAGTCAGAAGAGAAGAAAGAACGAAATCCCCGGTAAATTCTACCTGTCACAAGATAGCCAGCTCAATCGCCATCTGTTCGACTTCTGTAATGAATGAAAAATCTCTGAGTCGATATTGAAAGAGAAATCATTAGACTCCATAGTAGGTTTGGGGAGGTGACTCAATATCAAAGTCGTTTTCTCGGCATTTGTTGTCGACCAGACAGAATAGAAAGGTAATATGAAAACAGTCAGAATCTTTATATGAATGTTAGAACGTCAACTTCTTTTAATTATTGCTGTACTTTTCTATAAGTTTGCCTGTGGACTAACCCCCTGCTGTAGTGATTACACAAAGCTGTGTGGCCCAGGGCTACTGAAACGGAGATGGGCGTCGCCCTATGCACCGTCTGGTTTAACTTTTGTAAAGTTTTCTCAAGCTAGTTGGGTGGCCAGTTGCCAAATTAAGAAACTAACTTTTCCAAAGTTCCGACTGACAGTTGTCTCAACCCTCCAGTGGATGTTGTTTGGTCCAAATCAACATGAAAGACAAGACGACCCACCGCAGTTCACTAGACTACCGTACTCTGGGTAGATATTGGAAAAGTGATTCTGTATAAGGATTGGGCGGTGTTTCAAGTAGGACATTACCCTAAATATGGCAAGCTCAGATAGGTTTATAATACATAAAAAAAAGAATGAAAAAATATAAAAAATAAATAAAAAAGTCATGTGCAGGTGAGGCAAACAGGTAAATGCTTGACTGCCTGCTCATCTGTCGAATCGACAGGAGAATCCAAAAGGCATTACAATTTTTCTTCACTACGTCCTGTTTTACAAACCAATAAGTAAGCTTCAAAAGAAAAGACAGAGAAGGAGAATTTTAGTACACTATTAGGTCCAAGCAGACGTAAGACTCCCACATTCTCGGTGTTTTTGCAACATCCGACACTCTTAACTCAAAGGGACTCGATATCATATATAAAAAGCAGACCTGACTACTGTAAATGCATTTAAGGTCGCGGGGATTTAATTTCGCGGTAGCGGGAAAGTTGACTTTTCGCGGTGGTTTTAATTTCGCGCTAGCATCATACACTCTAGTCTCTTACTGTTATGGAATAATGTTCGCGGCGGTTTTAAATTCACGGTGAAGCGGCCGCCGCGAAAGTTTCTGCATTTACACTATATCTTTAGAGTTAGATGTGACGGCCAGTTGCTTCAAATCAGGATGGCTTAAGCTTCTCTGCTGGCCTCTCCTTGACAAACCATCTATGACGAATAGGCGCTCCTCCGGGGCAAGCACCGATACATATCGTACATGCATGGACGGAGTAGACGTCGGATTGCATTATATAAACCGTTTATCCAGCTGTGAAGAGGAATATCTATGTGGAAATAACGGCCGAACATACATTGGACCCTGGAGATTTGATAAAGAACTTGAAAGGAGATTGACTCTGCTGTCTATTGTACAACTAGATACATGAGAAAGATATAATCAAAAATGAGCCAAGGTATGTCATTCTGAGCAAAAATAATCGTCTTCTTCCCCATCAAATTGTCGACCTGAATGACTAAAAGCAACGTTACCTAAAAACCTTTGACCGTTCGATGCTCAAACGATGGACCGAAACGCGTTTATTGCGCAATTTGCTGACTTTCTAAACGTTCTCATGGCGAGAAAACCCATTTGCGAAGGCCCTCTAGCTTGTTATAGCCTTTCGGAATGTCAACCTCAAATGCTCATATACGCTCTTCCGTCTGAAGACTTATACCTTCCTGTCGTGAAATGTCATATGTTGCATTTCGTTACTAGATAAGCTGAAAAAGACATAACATTTTTCTTGTACCTCCCCCCTTTTCATCTTTAGCGCTCGCACACTTCCTTTGGATTTTCCTTGGCTTAATCTGGAGACTTAATTCTCCCCCGGGCTCCTAAAATGCAAGACTTGCCATGATTCTTTATTCATGGTGACATTAACGGGGTGTAGAACGGGCGCTATGGGCTGGGCGCTAACGTCGTAAAATTCTCCCATTCTGTCGTAAATGACCATTTCACGGTTCGCGGATTTTCAGTGCTGGCTTGCAGGTATACTGTGGTATCAATAAGGCTGTAGTGATTCGATTATATAGATGCAATATCCTCTTGGCATCCCGATACAGATGCGACCGAGCGAAGAAAAAGCAGAAGTGCTAAAGTATTGTGCTTTTGCTATAAAATCTAAGTAAGTGGTCAAGGAGGTTGAACAGATAGCCTAAAAAATGGCACAGTAGAAGCCGCTTAATTGCCAGTGCATTTCGTGCAATTATCCGAATTGTGCAATTATCTGAATGGCGCACCACCACGGGATTTGGGGATTTCGTGCAATTTACCAGACGTGTGCGATTATCCATTGTGCAATTAACTGGCTTCTACTGTATACCGGAACAGTTAATTCTAACATTTGTCTTTCACATCTTCGTCTTCTCATTAGTATACATTTTTATATTTTTGCTCCAACTATGGTATATATTTGTTAATCTTGTAGCTTCTATGCACGCTTTAAAGTATGATCTCAAACCATTTTGGAATCGGACGAAAAATTGATGCCTGCGGGTGTCATCCATAAAATCAAGCCAGTCTGGCCCTACTTCTCCGGAGTTGGGCGTAACAAATGTTTAGGTGGCTAAGAGTCAGCTAGAGTTACGGTCCAGGCTTAGGCTCAGGGCCTCCAGGAATATCCGTCTCCACAAAAGGTAAATTGAGAGGCGCAGCGCTTAACTACCGTCTGTTGGACGTCATACTTCAAGTTTACGGTGCGCGGAAGATTGTGAGATAAGAACTGCACGGGTGAAGCTATATCTGCGAGACGAAAATATCAACTGGACAAGAATGTAACGGATTTAAATCGCTGACTAAGAGCGTTTAATCTCTGATGGAATAACAGATTGTAAAATCAATCTGAATTTGGATAATCCATATTTCAGTTTTTGAAGTTGGAGGTCCCACATTTCATCTTGTTTGTAAACTACATATGAGATCTCGTTTTCAATTTGAGAACGTTTTTATTTTGAAGCAAGGCACCAAGCATGAGAGAGATTTAATTTGTAGATTATCAATGTTCTCCCAGTTTGTCTGAATG
The DNA here is from genome assembly GCF_000003815.2 of Branchiostoma floridae. NCBI lineage: Eukaryota > Metazoa > Chordata > Leptocardii > Amphioxiformes > Branchiostomatidae > Branchiostoma > Branchiostoma floridae. Next base: position 4,647,835 of record NC_049990.1, read on the forward strand.
GGCAGCTGTCAACCAGGAAAAGTTACAATCTTCCAATCCAATATTTGCTTGGATAACGGATAACGGATACTCTCTTCAAGGACAGACAGGATCCGATCAGTCATATGTCTGGGAGACCAACATGTCGTCAATCTAGATTTGAAAAGTCATTTTAAGATTACCGAGTCTTACCATTCAACTTGTTTCTGATACATATGAGATGTAAATGTCATCTGAGAGAACATTCATTCTACTCAGGCACAAAGATTGAGTACAGCCTAATGACTGGCTTCTTTAAGCCGTGCATTACGCATAGCCATTACTCTCACTAGATAGGGACTACATAGATCACACGCGCGCGCACACACAGGCACACACACACAGGCGCCCTATCTCTCTTTCTCTCTCTCTCTCTCTCTTTCTCTCTCTCTCTCTCTCTCTCTCTCTCAGTCTCTCTATCTCTCAGTCTCTCTCTCTCTTTCTGTCTGCCTCTGCCTTCTCCCTCTCTATTTGAACAAGATGAGCCATTACAGTAGATCACTAGATAGGGACTACAATAACCAGTGATTATAGTCAGATACGATCAGCCAGTATGGATCAGGCTATAGTAGGGAAACCAGCATATAAACCATACGTAATACACGTCATTACGCTGTACCCAATCTTTGTATCTGAGTAGAATAGATGTTCTTTCAGATGACATTTACATCTTTACTATCTATCAGAAACAAGTTGAATGGTACGACTCTAAACACAATATTCTAAAATGACTTTCCGAATCTAGATTGAAGACATGTTGGTGTCCTAGACACATGACTGATACTGTCCAGAGAGCATCCGCGATTATAGTCAGATACGTTCAGCCAGTATGGATCAAGCTACAGTAAGGAGACCATCATTTTCATCCATCCAAGCCTGGGTACCATCCGGATGGTAGGTCTTTCGGCGACTTTGTCATACAGTAGAAGCCGCTTAATTGCACACCCCATTTGTCAGCGTATGTCGTGCAATTATCCGGCTGGTGCAATAACACGAAGTTATCTAGCTGGACCGCACTGGTTTGGGATTTTGGAATTCCATGCAGTTAACAGAAGTGTGCGTTACTCCGTTGTGAAATTAACTGGCTTCTACTGTACCATATAAACAGTTGCTTCTCACTGCGACATTTATTATACACTATATACAGTAGTTTTTCTGCTATTCCGTCTGGGAACCTTGACATATCTAACGCCTGGGATCGTCCAAATTTTGCACGAGGGCGCTGATTGGTCCCTACACATTAGCGGATTCAATCCATTACATGGATTCAAGAGCAAAAGCGAAAATATGAGCAAACTTCTACCCGGATGGTACCCAGCCTACATCCATCCACGACACAAGGGGTTTCAATCATAGCTATTATATCCAAGAACGTTTAACCTTGGTGGGGGCACCGCAGATACAAATTGCTCGACACCGATCAATCTGGATTCGAAAAGTCGTTACTCACATGTGGAGGTCGCTCCGTATGAAGCTACATGCTTGATCTGGTTTCGAGATATATGTCTGATGAAGCACACAGCTTAACTGCCATCTTGTGATAGACATTGTGACACTTCATCGAGTTTGTATTACACAGGAGAGACAGATATGGACGGCATTGTTTAATCACTGACCGTCAATTAATTGTAGAATGTAGTTTATACAACAGAGATAGAGGCTAGAGCCAAACTTTTTAGACTGATACAATCTTTATCCACCTACTTCCTAAGTGATAAAGAAAAATTCATATTTCTGCTAATGAAGTTAGACAATTCTTTTTTATTGTAGCACATATCTGTTCCTATATATTTTCAGCATCACAACGAAGCTAGGAGAGGTAGAACTTCCAGTGAACATATATTATATATATGTACACTAAAGGCCTTCATTTTTAGTCATTGATCTCCATACAGATCTTCCTGTATTCAAAACTCGTATCTGCCGACCAAGCGAGCCGTGTGGCCTTGGAAACCGCCTTCGCAGGCAGTTAAGGTTTCTTTTTTGCAGACGGAAGTTTCGCGAGGAGATTAGCGCCAACGTGGCGCGCGTGACTTGGGCGATATCTCTATAGCTGGGAGAAGCCGAACTTACTTATAGAGTATAATTCTTCTGTTGACAGTGTGTATTATGCACTGATGTATCTATAAACTATTCTTTTGTTGTGACCTGTTCTTAATCCAGTGGGTATATGGCTCCTATACAATAAAGGTCTTCAATTTTATTCATTGATCTTCATCCAGATCTTCCTGTATTCAAAACTTGCCGACCAGGAGAGCGCGCCAAGTCACCTCGGCCTTGGACAGTGCTTTGGCAGGCAGTTAAGGTTTCTTTTTTTGCCGGCGGAAGATCCGCTAGGAGATTAACGCCAACGTGGCGTGACTTGGGAGATAACTCCATAGCTGTGAGTCCTCGATACCATCTCGTTAGGATGGAGAGGCCTTGGTGTGACTTAGGTGATAACTATATAGCTGTGGAGTCTGCGATACCATCTTGCTGAGGATAGAACGTCCTTGGCGCGTGGTCGTTATACCCCCCTCACATTATATACGATCTTCGGACGTTCTTCGCGATCGCAGGAAGGTCGGCTGATTTTAAGATCTTAAGATGGTCTTGCGTATTTTTCGCCTCAAAACTGTCCCCCTCACATATACGCGAGGCTCGTGAGATCGACGGTGAATAAACCTATGATAACAAACCTCCCATGACCTCTTGCACGCGGACAAGGTAACACAAAACGTTCCTCAAAAAAGGCAAGAGATCAATAAATGTTGCTTATTTTGTTGTCGTAATCTTTTTAACCAATGAATGGAATGCGCGGGCACAATAGAAATGACGCAAGAAAAGAAAGTGTGTCACAAAGCCAGCCTACATACTGCCACAGCGGCCACAATGTTAGAATTACCCTCACATTCCTAGAAATTCAATATTTGTAAACAAACGGAAGTCGGGCGAACGTCGCCCGAACGTTGCCCAACTGACGGGCGTTCGCCATCCGATTTGCGCTCGATGATTAATAACTATGTCTTTGCTCGCCTATCGGTCTTCAATCGTTGGATTGACGCAAGACTATTGACCGATACCCTTGCAAGGTACGCACGATTTGTACGCACAATCTGCGACTCGGTAACGAGCTGTGCGATTTTGGAGATTTCCTTCGACTAGTCGCATATGTTAAGCCCCCTTCACACGAGAGCACGAATGAGCCGGAATGCCGTCCGAATGAAATTTTTTTTCTATTCGTGGCAATTCCTCGCAATTCGTACTGTATTCTAAACATTCTTACTCCATTCGAGATATTCGTCCCCGTTCTTTTGGCTGGCTCGAAAGTTTTTGACATGTTAAAAACTGTCGAAGTGCATTCGAAGTGGAGAAATATCGAATGGCATTCGTAGTGGATTCTTAGTGGATTCTAACTATTCTGACTGCAGTCTGACCGCATTCTACGGCATTCTAACATTATTCGAAACATTCTTATCTCATTCGATGGAGAACCGAAACGGCAAGCCACCTCGAATCCTGCCAGAATGTGGCCGAAAGAATATTTCGAATGCCGTAAGAATGTCTAGAATGCACCACGAATTCACAGGAATAGACAAGAATTTTCATTCTGACGGCATTCCGGCTCATTCCTTCTCGTGTGAAGGGGATTTAAGGCCCATTTGGAATTCCCACCCGAATGGCCCCGAATGTGGCAAGAATTTTGCAAATACTTCATTCCGACTGGTTCGGCTTTATTCCTGCTAATTCGATTTCCGTGTGAAGGCCCTATTAAGAACATGTTTCGCTGCACCGCGACCGTCGTAAGACTCCTGAAAACTGCCGGCGATCCGTAAAAATCGCAAGATGATCGTGAGAACACCGGACGTCTTACTCACGAAAATGTCATTCAGAGTTCGTAAACTAGTCTTCCGATCGAATCGCGCCTATTGTGAGTGGGGTATTACCACTAAGAACAGATTGTAAGATGATACAGCACCGATCTGTCTAGATTTGGAACGTCATGTTGCAGATTTCCAGACCGCCATGTCTGTTAAGCCCTGCGTTTGACGTGCCAATACATTTTGAGATGCCGCAAAAGCCTTGAAAAGGCGGCAATGAAATGGAAAAGACGAAGCCTTCCTGTCTGCAAGGAGCTTATAGTTTTAAAAGCTACTTGCTGTCTGTTATGGCATCTAGCCTATGGCTACTATATGTTTCTCCCATTTCGTGTATGGTTATACATGTTTAGCTCTAGAACTTTTAACTTTTAACATTTGAATTTAGATGTCAGTTACGTTTTACAACTATATAGTCTTCGTACATTCAAATGAATCCACGGTTGTGAGTTTGTGGGTTATTTGAAGTGTACTAGATCAAGTCATTTTATGTATACATTTTTGTTCATCATCCTACGTATCAATTACACTAAGTGCTCATCTTATGTTTTATCGTTTTAAGTTGTTTTGATCTTCGAATAAGTACACAAAATTATAAGTTTACCTTCAGCTTAAAATGCGAGCCTCTTTCAGGTCATTGGACGTTTATTACAAGTGCTCATCTTATGTTCTATCGTTTCAAGTGGTGCCTCCTTTTCTTCTTAATCTTTGGATAAGTACGCAAAATTACATGTTTACCTTCAGCTTAAAAAAGCGAGCCGCTTTCAAGTCATGCGACATTTCCGAACGGTTACTCTATCATTCTAGCTGTAACTTTTTATGTCCTGGTAAACCAACATGTGAACACAGTTATCAATACAGGGTCGTCAAAAGTAAACACACGCCCTGGCTGTAAAACAGGTGAAAATACTGAGCAAGGACTTGTCTATTCGGTACTGAGCATTCGTGCCATAACTACTATAAACTGTTTATAGTATATATAATAGTTTAGATAAGACTTCTTTGTGCATATGTCGGTAAAGCTATCAGACATCATATTTTACTCACGTTATGGACGATATAAAGAATAAACGTATGTGTAAAAAAAACTAAATCTCTAGAGTTAACATTATGTCGAACCAAACAAGTTACAGTTCAGCGTTAGACTTAAGACTAGAGTAGTCACTTACTATACTGTATGTCAGTCGCATTCGCCTACGGGCAAGAACTTGCAATAAACTTATTTCAGGTCTGATTTTCGCCTGTAACTGCCTGTGTTCTCTGTTAAGTCGTTTGAGCTAAGTACATTTCAATCTTGCTCTCTATTCTCTATTTCTCTTCCCACACATATCACGCTCCATTACACCTAACTATACGCTTCTGGACCATAAGTGTTTCCTTATTGCGTGTTCTTGTCGAGTAGTTGACAGAAGAAGTGGTTGATTGCCGTATTCAACAAATTCCACACCCCGTGAGCAAACATAGAAGATGAATTCTGTGACTGAGTGAGTCATCGTCTAGAGCACGCTTGACGACCGCGAAAGGAAAATATTACCTCATATACGGAAGTTTGTAGAACAGGTCATGATAGTGAGTTGTAGGTGTAACTCACCCTCGACTATAGCACTCTCTTGGGGCTACGACTGCCGGGGGACAAAATATTTTCCAACTAGTAACGATTTTCATAGATAAAGAAATATTTTTACGCTTTGTGTTTTTTTGAATGTCTTTTGAATCTTGCATCATGCTCCAATTTATCTGAAATGTTTGACCGTTTCCAAAATCATATCCAGTCGCTTGAATAATTGAATAATTGCTATTTGGCGTATCTTATTTACCTGGATGTATCATCGACGAATTTGCGACAATGCATCGTATATTGTTGTTGCGACAAGACATTGTAGATTGTTGTAGTGTTTTCAATACACATTGAAACCTTCTGTATATTGCGATTGTTTGTACAAGAGGCCGCGTGTTGTATGAGTAGCTTAGCGATTGAGCGCGAGTCTGGTGCATATTTGCTCATCTGGGGCAAAAGTCAGTTTACGAGGAATATTGACTTGACCGGTTACGTAATGGGTACAGACTCAAGTTGTTATGTTCGCAGGCCAGATGTTGTGTGTCATTTCTTTGCTCTTTTCGTTTCTTTCAGTCTGTTACTTTCTACCTTCACCATAAATCGGACATGTTTCTCTACGGTTTGCGTGTTTTGTCTCTGTCTCTCTCTCTCTCTCTGTGTATATGTGTACAGTATATAAAGTTGAGAGGCCGTATGATATGATATTTGTTACGTGGTTAGGGGTCGATATAACAAAGGCCAATGTCTATAATGGGCCTCCTAGCGGCTTTCTATGGCACTACAGTGGTTTTGATTTCATTTTTTTTTTCGTTAGAAGAGGATAACCTGTTAGGGCTGATACAGATTTGCCATGCTTACCCTTAGTAGTTGATATTTGTGATTGAGAATATACAGAGTACTGTAAATACATTTAAGTTCGCGGAGATGAAATTTCGCGGTAGCGTGAAAAAGACTGTTCGCGGCGGTTTTACGTTTGCGGTAGCATCATGCACTGTAGTCTCTTATTGCCATGGAAAATATTCGCGGTGATTTTGAGTTTGCAGTGATGCGACCACCGTGAAAACTGCGAACATAAAACCACCGCGAACATTTCTGCATTTACAGTATTCCACCGTAAGCCAGCTGGTGGGTGGCCTTGCTATGGGTGCGGACATGCCATGGTACCTGTGACTGCAGCTCAGCACGGGTTGTTGTGAGTACAGCTGGCAATGCTGATACCACACACCCGGGCAGGAGGTACAAAGTCGACTCCGGTCGTCTCTTCACAGGAATTCGGAATTACAAGACTTACAACAACATTTCTATAACAAGTTGAAGTTCTTGTCAGAAACTGCCCAACGTTGTAAGGTTTTGATAAAGTACATGTACATCACTGTCTAACTTTACATTTAAACGGTATTTGTAGATTGTTAAATTTTCACACTTCTAAACCCAGTGCAAAAAAAGGTAGACAACGTTGTACTCTATCCAAACCCTACAACATTGGGCATTTTTGGTCAGAAAATGCTCAATGTTGTAGGCTCTTGATAGAGCACACCATTGTCTACATGTACCTTAACTTAAACGTTATTTGTAGATTGTTGAATTTTCACACTTCTAAACCCAGTGTAAATTTCAAAGGTTAAGCCGTAAGTATGCCAAAAGTCAACACGCCAAAACTGACAAACAATATGTAGCAACATTGGAAAATGTAAACAAAGCTAGGAGATAGCATCGCACCGTACATATGTATGTTTGTAAACTTGTCTTTGCTGTCACCTGTACGTGGCTCATTTGGGCAAAAATGTACACTAAAGGTATTCATTTGTTTATTAATTGTTGTGCTGGAAGTTTTAGCACATACATGTGCGTGTTACTGGTAGTAGTGAAAAATTGACTGATCTTGACTGTCTTAGAAAATTAAGGCACAGATATCCCAAATTTGCCTTATCTACAAATCTATCTCGAAGACAAGAACACTAACCTTGATTTTGTTGTATCAACATAAAAAAACACACACAAATGAAGTCGGGAAATGGTATTGTTGTAAAGTTGTAATAAATGCATGTGCTGACGTTATAGTTCGCAGTGAAAAATTGGCTGTCTTAGAAATTCAAAGCTCAGATTTCCCAAATTTGCATTATCTATATATCTACCGCAAAGGCAAGAATAGAAACACTAATCTTACTGTCCTCAAATAACCTGTTTTATGCGCTTGGGTTTAATCTCCAAGAAGATCTTAGAATCGTTACGGTTTCTAACCGCCGGCCAAGATCTTATCATTCAAGGTTGTTCCATGAAGAAGTGCTGATCTGATATAATCTCCAAGCAGATCCTACGGTAGCATAAGATAGTATCAAAAGCTGGTAGAGGAGTGAAGCCGGCCTAGGAGTGTGTTTGGCTACATAGCAAATGTACACCTCTTAGCTGACTACACTCCTTGGCCAGTTTAGTACTATTATCTTATGCCATAGTAGGATCTGCTTGGAGATTAGTTTTGATAAAGGATCTGCCTGGAGATTATTTGTGTATTCTTGTCCACTTCAAGGAGAGAGTGCTACCATCATCTGGAAAGATGGAAGGATGCCTACTTGTCTTTTACACAATTACACACAACACACTGACGTCAGTGTCGAACTGATGTTGTGGATTCTGTCTGAAACGTCTGACCGTATCCAAAATCATATCCAGTTGCTTGTCAATGAGTAATTGTTATTTGGCGTATCTTATTACCTGGATGTCCAACCGTCATTGACGCGCTCACAACACAAAGCAATAAACTGTTATCTCTCGATCAGAAATGCGGGATTTAACATTAAAGACTCGCTGTTACATAAGAACGTATCTCCAGACAGTTTTACCCGTGGCATAAGATAGTATCAAAGCTGGCTAAGGAGTACAGCTTGCCAAAGGGAGTCATCAGCCACTGGGAGCCAAACACACTCCTAGACCGGCTTCACTCCTCTGGCAGCTTTTGATACTATCTTATGCTACCGTAGGATCTGCTTGGAGATTATCTTATTACCTGGGTGTCTAACCTTAATCGACGTACATGCATCACAAAGCAATAAACTCTTATCTTTCGATCAGAAATGCGGGATTTAACATTTAAATGCTCGCCATGACAAAAGAACCTCCTTGCTGTGACATTTATCTGAACACCATACGGAGCATGTGACAATAATTGAATCGCATTAGATCCGGAGCCCTCAAGCATTGAATGTTTTACATGCTTCACAGGTGTCACCACAAGCCTCCTTGGTATTGTATTGCACTTAATGTCTGCTAGCATAGAAGATATCGTTAACATGTAAACAAGGTGCAGAGATTGCCATTACCGAGATAAGATTTAAATGCTCCACAGTCGGTGGGGTGCCAAAACGTATTTGTTTGTAAATTTTCAGTGAGTGGAATTAACTTAAGTATTTAGCGATATCAGATATAGCATAAGCTGCGTTGTTGTACTTTTATTTATTCACATCAGTGATTGGAATTAACTAAGACTTAACACTCCCTAAGCTTAGGTATTTAGCTATATCAGATAACATAAAACTGCGTTGTTGTACTAGTATATATTAGCATTTGTGATTTATATGACGACAAACAATAGGCTACCAGAAACTATTTGTTTGTAAATTTTAGTCAGTGGAATTAACTAAGGTATTTGGCTATATATATCAGATAGCATACACTGCTGTACTAGTATTTATTCAAATTTATGATTTATTTCACAACAAACAATAGGCTACTAGAAAATTGTTTGTTTATACATTTTCAGTGAGTGGAATTAACTAAAGGCTTAACGATCCCTAAGGTATTTAGCTATATCAGATTGCATGAGCTGCGTTGTTGTAGTAGTACATATTCACATTTGTGATGTATTTGATAACAAAGGATATGCTACCAGAAACTGTACCATTCCCAAATGTATTCAGTGATATCATAAAGCATAAGCTACATTGTTTTATTTGCTTGATGACAAAAGATAAGAATTGATGCATTCGCTACGGCAGTGTCTGTATGAGGCCTGTACCAAACTACTAACGCCCACCCAAATGTAACAATCCATCATTATATGTTGCTGATTGCAAATTGTAAGTGTGCGATATCTTAGCATAAACTACACTGTTTTGTTTTTTTGATGACAAAAGATAAGATATGAGAAATACATATCATCACATCTAGAGCACACGCTACATATGTTTTATTTGTTTGATGACAAAAGATAATAATTGATAAATATCATCACGCTGTGCCAGTGTTTATATGACACCTGTACCAAACTACCAACTTGATGAAAGCTCCTTGCTCTCACACAAATGTCACAATCCATCATCATAAGTTGCTGATTGCAAACTGAATGTGTATTCAGTGATATCTTAGCATAAGCTACATTGTTTTGTTCGTTTGATGACAAAAGATAAGACATGTCTGAGAATACTCTATCATCACGATGCGCCTGTGACACCTGTACTGCAGTCCTGTACCAATTTACATTACTAAGCTCCCACCCAAATGTCAACATCCATCATTATAAGTGGCTGATTGCAAACTGAAAGTGTATTCAGTGATATCATAGCACAAGCTACATTGTTTTATTTGTTTGATGACAAAAGATAAGATATGATAAATATCTTCACGCTGTGCCAGTGTCTGTATGGCACCTGTACCAAATTACTAACTCCCACCCAAATGTCACAATCCATCATCATAAGTTGCTGATTGCAAACTGAATCCGATACAGAAATAATTGGATCCTGTTTTGTAGCTCTTGACACGGTACATTAGACACATCCCAATTAAACCTAGGTATCGAAGCGTATCTCTTTCCAGTCGCGCACCCTCCGTACGATCAATGAATGAGAGAACCATGCAAAATAAGAACGCGCACCCGTTAGATATAGAAAGGTTACGTTATAAAAAGCTACCTGTACACGATAGATTATGTAAATATTGTCCAATGAATGCAGTGGAAAATGAAACGCACTTTATAAATCAGTGCCCTAACTACGAGGACGAAAGAAACAGATTATTTCAAACTGTTCCCTCGGTTTCACCGAGCTTTAACCATTTCGGAGATCAGCAAAAGACAACATTTTTACTCCAATCACAAAACCCACTCATTAATTAACCACTGCCTTCAAAGAAGAAGTCAAACCCTACAGTAGTAAACTTAACACCTTATAGTAGATTAGAAACCAATGTTATGTACTGACTCTTATTTCGAGACTGTACGTGCAATTAGCCTTCGGGCATGACTTTGCAAATAAACTCTCAATTAACATGTTCCCGGGGTGGCGAGCGGTGAGAAGTAAACACTGTGCACTTTCCGTCCATTCTAAAAACCTCAGCCCTCCTTTTACTTGCCGTCCACAAGTGCCACTTTACATGAAAATGTGAGAACTCTTCGCACAAAGAGCGCAACGCTCCAGGTTCCCGAAAGGTGGCATGTGTTTTTGTATTCAGGTCACACGGATGAATTTCCTTGGTTCTCGGACAATTTAAGGTGGACATCATAAAAACATAGTCTCTACCAGACTCCGGATCGCTGGAAAAATCGTAGAAATGGAACAAATCAGAGGAGTAAGCCGGCCAGAGGAATATAACCGGCCGCGAGCTGTTCCCTGGCCGGTTATAATAATAAATAGCCTTTATTGCACATTCATGCCCTATCGGGCTAAGTACAGGCATATTGATACAAAGGGTAGTAATACAGTAGACATGGTTTCTAATACTAATCTAAAACATAGATTCTAACTCTAGTCTAATATTCCTCTCTATTTGTTCCATTTCTACGATTTTCCAGCGATCCGGAGTCTGGTAGAGACTAATAAAAACAGAAGGCAGGGAGGAAACTTCAATATGATTGTATTAATTTTTCTCCAAGCAGAGGTTTTCTGTTGGGACAGGGCTAAATTAGAGTAGTTTCCTTTCCCGGCATTAGAAAACCTTAAATCGCGAAACAGCCCCCCTCCCAATAAAAGCCAACCCCACTGGATCTTCAAAGTCGAAGACTCCAAGGGAGGCTAGAAGTAGAGGCCGTTCTTTTTTCGGTGGAGGGAGACCACCGCTGAAAAAACATCTACGGTACTAGCGCCACTACTGGAGAAGATGTTTTCACGGCATAAGTCTGAATACAGCAAGAAATAGCCCTCAGAATTTTGACTTCATTGTGCTTTCCTTATTTTTGAATCGTCCGAAAACCAACAAATACATTTGGTGTGGACTCACGAAAAAGAAGAGAAGCGCGGGAAATAAATAAAGATGAGGGGCTAATTTGTGAATGAGAATGGTACGGTCTGACCGAGAGTGGTAAAAGCATATTTCTGAAATGCCTGAAACCAACGAATAAGATTGGTGTGGACTCACGAAGAAAAAAAGAAGCAGCGCGGGAAATAAATACAGATGAGGGCGGCCACATTGTGAATGGGAATGGTACGGCCTGACCGAGAGTGGTAAATTCATACTTCTGAAATGTCCGAAAACCAACGAATAGCATTGGCGTGGACTCACGAAAAAAAGGAAAAAAAAAGATGCACGGGAAATGAATAAACATGAGGGCGCCACATTGTGAATGGGAGTGGTACGGCCTGACCGAGAGTGGTAAATTCTGCGGCATATATTTTATCGACAGCTTCATTAACTACACACACTCCCGCAGGATGGGATCCGGTAGCGGAGCGTTTCGGGCGACTCGACTTCAGTCAGACCTGTCACTGGGACCTGTGCGGTTATTCTGTTAGCCAGCTCCGTACTGATACCCTGTCAGCTGCCACTACTTTACCGGTAAGGCAGCTTTGGTACTGTTGTTAGCGCTTACGTTACACATCTGAGTAGACTCTACTCCAGTCAGACCTGTCATTGACTGAGACCTGTGCGACTTTTCTGTTAGCGTTAGCCATCTCTGCCTGATACCCTGTGTGTTGCCACTATACAGCCTACTGTGCAGGTGAGGCAGCTTTGGTACAGTTAGCGCTTATTTCACACATCTGAGTCGACTGTACTCCAGTCATACCTGTCACTGGGACCTGTGCGAATTTTCTGTTAGCCATCTACGTACTGTGTACTGCCACTATACAGCCTACTGTAACGGTAAGGCAGCTTTGGTTCTGTTTTTAGCGCTTATATCCCACATCTGAGTCACCGTTATGTTTTTATCCATGTGCTAATATAGCCTTTTGTGTTCGCACCCGGTGAATGGGAGTTCGCGGTGCTCTTATGTGTGTGTATCCCACCTTTGTAGTTCGCCCTTAAAACATTTTTCCGCCCGCGTTGATTTGAGAGCTATTGTATGTGTTGTTAAGAGGGGTGTGGAGTGCCATCGTGTCGGTGTTTATGATAAATATGTAACTCTAGAACGTTCCAGTACAGGTATATAAATTACATTTACTACCTAGCGCGCTACATTTGAACAAGGACAGTACATAGTGTTTATATATAGTGTTTACACTACAAAATATCCTTGATTTAAGCACCATATTTTCACGAATTGGATCAAGATTACCATGTAAATGAAACCCTGTTTTTGATAAATGTAAAAAGATGATCTTGAATTCTTAATTTCTTATTGGAAAGATACTTAGTATGCGGCGCCCGAGAACAGATGTTATATTACCCCTATTGGAAAAAATTATTGCCGCCGCAGCAGCGAAACATTGCCCTTGATCTATTGGTCTCAACCCAGGCAGGCCAATCTAGCGATTACTAATTTCCAGATCGATACGCTGAGAGCCAAGCCAGGCAGGCTAACTGCTAAATAGACCCCGTAGCGCTGACTGAATCGTAAAAAAGGCAAGGCGGCTTACCTGTTTACGCTTGCCGGTGGTTATGCACTGCTGTTCCGAGAGGAATACATCCACGGTCGCGCTAGAAACGACGGCTACGCGTACGTCCGAACGTAGCCATTTTGGAACCGTGTGGTACGGCCAGCGTTTTGGTACGTGTTGTGTGGCTGAGGTAGGTACACGCGCGACCGTCCACGGGACGACAGCAGGGCCTACGGAGTCATTGTGTACATAGTAATGGTCATTACGCACACAGCAACCACACGCTTCGCCTCTGTATCCACCCGGGCATCGATCCAGCCAGGTCCGTGTGTGTTTGTGTGTGTGTGGAGGACGTCCGTCGGGCAAAGTGTATGTACCCACGCCAAAACCCGGATAAACACACGGAGAAAACGTACCGTTATATCACAGCGGTGCGAAGGAAGCTGAGGCTCTCGCGCTCGCCTACGATGTCTCCTGGTAGAGAGGCGCTAATTGCATGATCCCTACCAGGCGCCACATGCTGCATTATATACCTATAATACCGAGAAATCTGCTTGATAATAATGGAATTTCTGCTTACTTTTAGCAGAGTAGAGTAGTCTCTGTTAAACTCATTGGATCGGTTACTTGAAATGTCAAACTACCAGGCCGGCTCCGATGGCCAATATTTCAGCCTGTATATATGTATATCTATTTGGCCAATTTCTGCTATTTTTACGGCAAGCCAGGGAGTCTGGCAGTAGATTTCAGCAAAATAAAATGCAAGTTGCTGAAAGCCCAGAAGAAATGGCCTGCATACCACCAAAATAAAGCGCTAGCAGCGAAAGCTCTCTTCAACCACCGGCTTTCTTTTCCACTTTGCTTTCCATTCGCAAAGAATGTGGGAAGAAAAGATAAAAGAACGACATCTATAAATACATCTTATATAAGATACCACTGACAGCTATAGCCAGGTACCGGTAGCTACCTGTACACGTACTTACTGATTTTTATAGAGAAAGATATCCATTAAAGGCTCCGGCCTCTCATGCCATATAAGGCGATTACGCTTACGATGCAGATGGCGATTTTAATGTATGGGCATTAACGATAGTCTTAAAGCAGATGTCTAGATTAGGCTCGTTTAATTGTACGTCTTTTAAGTAATGCGATTCCCAATTGATGGGGCAGACTTATAAGAAAACGTAGTGCTCAGTTAAACGATGAGTACTAAAACGAGTGAAAAGAGATGAAATCATCGCACGTCCGCCCGTAATCTAACATGACGTTCACAGTTGATGAAGAAAAAGGAACCATTTATTAGCCACAATACGTCCAGCAGTGCGCTATCAACATCACTTGGCAACCACAAATGTACGTTTTACAGCTGCTATGATGAACAGCGTCCATCCATGCATTTGATTCATCCTCCACGATGACCAAACGATGATGAACTGAAATACGGTATCGTAACGTTGTAAACGGTAATGGATTCCGGTCATAAAGTATTTGAGCGACGTTTTGTTGTGCAGATATTCACAAGGAAAAACATTAGAATGGTTTGCTATCAATCTACAGACCGTATGTACACATATTTACAACCACATGAATTAAAATGGTTCATCAAAAAAGTAATGGATTTTGGTTGTAAAATTTCTAATTGACGTTTTGTTGTACAGATATTTACAAGGAAAAACATCAGAATGGTTTATTGAAAAGCTGCTATCAGTCTATAGGCAGTATGTATACAGATTTACAACCACCAGTATTAAAATGGTTCATCTGAACTAATGGATTTTGGCTGTAAAATATCTAGGTGACGTTTTGTTGTGCAGATATTTACAAGGGAAAACATTAGAATGGTTTATTGAAAAGTTGCTATCAATCTACAGACATTATGTATCCAAATTTACAACCACCAGCATTAGAATGGTTCATCAAAAGTAATGGGTTTTGGCTGTAAAATATGCAATTGACGTGTTGTTGTACAGATATTTACAAGGAAAAACATTAGAATGGTTTATTGAAAAGTTGCTATCAATCTACAGACCATATGTACACAGATTTACCGCTGATAAAATTAGAATGGTTCATCAAAATTAATGGATTTTGGCTGTAAAATATCTGAGTGACATTTTACATTTACAAATATTTGCCACCGAAAACATAAGAAAGATTTATCAAAAGGTTCTGATTTACAGGCAGTATACATATAAATTAACGACCAAAAGACGCGAGAATGTTTTATCAAAAGGTTGCTATCAATCTACAGACAGTATGCATACCGATTAGCAACACAAAAACGTAAGAAAGCTTTATTAAAAGGTCGCTATCAATTTACAGTCAGTATGTATAACGTTACCGAGTAACACAACCCCAAAACGCAAGAATGGTTTATCAAAAGGTTGCTATCAACTTACAGACAGTATGCGCACAGATTGACAACCCAAAAACGTTAGAATGGACTATCAGAATGATGCTATTAATTTACAACCAGAGCGCATATATATAAAGTGCTATTGAGTTCCACGGAAGATTAACTATTAATAAAACGCAGATGTCTGCTTCCTGTGCTGCAATGAAATTGAAATGGTACCCGCCAAAACCTGTTCGCTACACAAATAACAACCGGTGCGTCGCGAGTCCCCTTTCTCTCGCGCCAAATGCTGCAGTCTGTCCCCTTCTGGCAGTCTGTATGCAGCCGCTGACCCGGGTAAACGGATAGAACAGGAGGCAATGCCCGGGTGGGATTCGAACTCGCAACCTCGCGGTTGGGGGTCAAACGCCATGCTGGCTGGAAAAATGCGATGCGAATGAAGATAGCGCATGTGGCGGGTCACTTTTATTCAAAATGATCGGTGACCTGCAACCTTATTTGAAGTGAATAACAAAAGGTTTTTTTCTTTACTTTTTTTGTCCGAAAAAAAGTAACGATTCAAAATTGAATCCGACAGGTGTCCGAGCGCGCTGCATTGTGGGCTGGGACGTCCCGCGCAAGGACCGACGGGAAGTGTTGTGTTACCAAGATGGCGCCGAAATGTTTGAAATAGAAGGCTGGCGAGTGTTGCACGGCAAACATGCTGGTTTACCCGCGTTTCCAAGGCTCGGCCGGCTGACTGACGCGTGCGGTTAGGGGTGAGTCTGCTAGACCTTTGTATCTGGCTGATAATCTTAGTCCGCCTGTCTTTAGTTGTGCAGAAATAGGGATAGATCTGTCTAAAACCCATACGGACGCTCGGCCGAAGCCAAGAAGGAGCAAGAAGCCTCTCCACACGGAGCGCTTCTTTCCATACTTCTAGCTCGTGGCAAGTTTGCCATTACCATTCTTGCATGGCGCCGCTGTGGGCACATTTGTTGCGCGGGGTTGTTGACATGCAGGCGACGTCGTCTGCGGAAGGAGGGCACGTATCCGCGGTATGCGGGGCAGACACCGGAGCTTGCAGGGCCCGCCGACGGCCGGGAGGTTCAGCTGGCCCCGTGCGTGTGTCACGCGGTCTCCCGACCTGCAAAATTAGCCGGGCAGCTTTAAATAAACAATAAACATTTAAAGGGGCGGGTGGCGAGTACAGCGTGTGAACTGTTGTGTTTTGTGTCTTTTGTTGTGTTGTTTTGTTGTTTCCTTGCCGCTGTGGTTGTGTTTTGTGTCTATTAATGCAGGTGATTGTTGTGTTGTTTTCTTGCTGTTGTGGTTGTGTTTTGTTTTGTGTCTATTGTTGATTGTTTTGTTAATAGGCTGAAGGCACTGACAAAGATTTGGGTCAAGGGTATTTTTTGTTGTAGACGGGGTGATCGCTTTTCTTTCTTTCCTTTTTACCTGCATGTATGCAGGTATGGTTTTGATGCTGGTGGAAACTTTTCGGTAGCCGGGGATGTAGGGCGCTGTATCTCGTGAACGGATGGTGCGAGCACAACGATTTTTGGTACGTGGGTTGGGGGTGGTAGCCTGACACTCAGGTGTGATTTTGGGCCTCCTGGCGCTTGACCTTGACATTGAAGGTGGCATTTTTGGTGTTTTGGGGGGACTTTTGGCGCTGTGTGTCCGGAACGATACGCGCGATTGCGACGATTTTTGGTGCATGGGTGGGGGGTTGTTGCCTGTTGCCTAGGATTGACTTTGGGCCTTGTCGCGTTTGAACTTGACCCGGCAGGTCGAATTTTGTGTCCGGGAGGGGTGTTTCCGGAGTTATATCTTCTGAACGGCTGGTGCTGGCGCGATGATATTTTACACATGTGTCGGCGGTGGCTGAATAATGCTCAATTTTGATTTTGGCGCCCTTGGTGCTTGAACTTGACATTTTAGGTTACCTTTTGTGCGGGCACGGGGCGTGCGCTGTATCTCCGGAACGCAAGGTGCCATTGTGTTGCCATTTGGTACGTGAGTTGTTTGTGGTGTCCTGGTGGTCAGGTTTGATTTTGGGCCTCCTAGTGCTTGAACTTGATACTGTATAGGTTGACCCTGTTTTAGTGTGGTTGGGGCATCCTCCCAATATCTGCTTGGTTTTAAAAACAGATTACGGTTGGGTGTAGAACCATCATCTGGCCTGGGCCACCTTCAATGTATCAGGTTACTTAGTGGCACTGACAGTTTGCCAGATGACGGGAGTGTGCCAGATTATATATCTGTTGGTCAGGTATAATTGGAGTTTGCTTATTACTCTTTGTGGTGTTTCTAGAGCTGTATAGTACTGAGTTTTAAGTTCCGGTACAAGTTCCTTTACCCTGTTGGCAATCATGGTTGAACTTGAACTTAAACAGAAGAAGATGCAATTTTCTAATGTGGAGGAGAACTGTATAGAGTGTGGGCATAAGAGAAAGGTATGTGTATGATTTGTCCTGTGTTTCTTTTTGTTTCTTTGGTAATGCCATTTCCATACTGTATACAGGTAATTTGTTGTTTTGGGCTAGTCATATTCGCTTGGTTTTTGGGCCTGCTTAATCTATGGTACAGGCAGGGTTAAGTGGTGGAGGCTTAGCTTTGTTCTGTTTTGAATTCAGTATCGTTTGTTGCATTTTGTCGCGGCAAATATATGATGAAATTCCCCTTCTAAGCAACTGCTCATTGGTTTGCGGGGATGTTTGCTGGGTGTTTGCTCTGACTACAACAGCTTCTGAACTTTTCAAAGCTTCCATTGCCAGCAGCTTGCCATCTATAAATGGGATTGACAAGGACATTTTTCATAGTAAATTGTGCTGTTAAATTTGGCTTAGATACTACAGGAGATTTAGGTTTGGGTTGGATGGATTGAATGAAAATATCATACCACCCTGGGGACTAACTGTTGCTGCTGCATGGGGGCTACCACTATTCATATTGTCTAATGTCTATGGAACTACAGATAAAAGTATCATTGGTCAAATTATGCGAGTAACATTCCGATGTCAAGTGAATAACACCCCAGAAATAAATCTTTAATGAATATCATTGGAAGAACACAAACCAAGGAGACTTAGCAGCTGCATTAGGTCAGTACATTGAAATAGGAAGATATTAGTATATCATGTGACAGAGTAACTACATGTGCATGGGCCATCTGAGACAAAAAAAGGTAGCGTCTCAACAACTTCAAAGTACTGTGGTTGGTTTACTTAAGAAATCCAAAATAAGTAATGTTCATCCATGTCCAAACTTACAAATTCAGAAAATGGAATTTCAGAGTCAGACTTTTGCATGGTGCACAACCAACACGGTAAAAAGCTCATTTTTCCAACCACGTACCACAGACAAAAAGGCAAAAATACACAATAGGTCTACAGAAACCCAATACATTTCATGCAGGCCTGAGGTCTACGAACTCTTGTTTGACGTGGTTTCATTGTGTTTGTGCAAGGAGTTTTTTTTTACCTCCTTGGTTTGCGTAAGACTAAGAGAGAGCACAATCTGTTTTTTGTGGACTACAGTCTACATTACTGTATATTGTGATCAAGGAGGTCCCTCTTTCAACCTCCTTGTTGTGAGGCGTGTATCTGTGTCTGTCCCCAGTACTGTTTCAGTGTTTGTCTTGTCTTTGTTTTTAATGGGAGTGTCCAAACACTCAGGTTTGTCCCTGGCGCATTGTCTGACTGTTTTCGCACCAGAGGCGTGTGGTTGCTTATGGAGAAAAGACTCCAGTGCAAATACGTCAAGAAGCAATTAATTTGAAATAAGCTGAACTTTGGCCCCCCTTGCTTTACTTGTAGCCTTGGTTTTAGTAACATTTTACCAACTGGTTTGGTCAACAAATTGTGAACATTTAATTTATAATGTAGCCTTTCATGTTCAGTGCCATGTTATTGCTTCAGAGACTGTACTTAACCATGCATGTTACACATATATATGATGTCATTTCTCTTTGTGTGAATCATTTGACAGTGGCAAATCATTATTCAATGGCCCCTGACAACAGCCTGGATTGTCAAGCTGGGAATGTTCCTGGTGAAGTTTAATTAAATTTTGCAAGTTTTCAAGTGGACCCTTCTACTGGAAATTCAGGAAACCAGAAATATGTTTTTCATATGTCACAGTTAGGCTAAGGGAGTAAAGTTTTCACATGTAACGTTACTAGTATGTGCTACACCCTCCCACATTGTATGAACATCACACGAATGTTCGGATCAAAGTTATTTATATAAACTGGATTAAGTCTGGAGTGAGGTCATCAGGGGCCATTAGCATCAAAGTAATATAACCAGTTGTCACCACATGCCAGACAAGTTAGTGTCTTGTGCCAAAGGTAAACTCGATGAGATCATTAAATACTAGTAGCAGATACAGGACTGCAGTATTGTATTCCCTGACAATATCAGTATTGCTTTGTGACTTTCTATCGGACATCGATGTTGCTGTACAGACATGTCTTCCAATGGCGAATCAGATACGATTCTTTAATGTCAAGCAGACCATAGAATGGGTTTATCCAGCGTATACACTAGTGGTACTGTTGCCAATACACTTGGCAGGGATTCAAGGAGACCATGTCTACAGTAGCATTTATCATCCTAACAGATCTATAACTCATAAGATATAACACTGGTACCAGGTTTGTATGATTTTTCATAATTGTCTGTCATGGCTGAGTATAACTCACTGGCAAGGGCACGCATGCATGTACTGTTCTTGGAGAAAGTTATTGAAGGTGAAGAAATATCTGGAGAAAATCAGTATTACTTTGTGACTTTCTATTGGACATCAGTGTTGCTGTACTGACATGTTTGCCAGTGACAGACCAGAAACCATATTTTAATGTCAAGCAGACCGTAGAATGGGTTTATCCAGCGTATACACTAGTGGTACTGTGGCCAATAACACTTGGCAGGTACTCAAGGCAGGGAATTCTTCAATAGCATTTCTCATGCTAAAAGATCTATAACTCATAAGATATAACTCCAGGTTTGTATGATTTTTCATAATTTTCTGTCATGGCTGAATATAACTCATTGGAGACAGCAAGGACACTATACATGTGTGTAATGTCCTTGGAGAAAGTTATTGAAGATGAAGAAAGATCTGAACAATATTACTAGTATCAGTATTCTTTGTGACTCACGAACGTCAATATTGGCATACTGACATGTTTGCCAGTGACAGGCCGACCAGAAACCATATTTTAATGTCAAGCAGACCATACAGAAGCGTTATCTAGCATATGCACTAGTGGTAATGTTGCCAATAACACTTGGCAATGACTCAAGGCAGGGAATTCTTCAATAGCATTTCTCATGCTAAAAGATCTATAACTCATAAGATATAACTCCAGGTTTGTATGATTTTTCATAATTTTCTGTCATGGCTGAATATAACTCATTGGAGAAGGCAAGGGCACTACACATGTGTGTAATGTCCTTGGAGAAAGTTATTGAAGATGAAGAAAGATCTGGACAATATCAGACAATATTGCTTTGTGACTTTTATTGGACATTGACGTTGCAGCACTGACATGTTTGTCAGTGACGGACCAGAAACCATATTTTAATGTCAAGCAGACCATACAAAGCGTTATCTAGCATATACACTAGTGGTAATGTTGCCAATAATACTTGGTAGGGACTCAAGGAAGGCATCTTTCCAGCAGCATTTATCATGCTAAGTTTTACAGATCTATAACTCATAAGATATAACACCAGGTTTGTATGATTTTTCATAATTTTCTGTCATGGCCAAGTTATTACCCATAGGAGAAAGCAAGGGCACTATACATATGTGTTATGTCATTGGAGAAAGTTATTGAAGATGAAGAAAGATCTGGACAAAAAATCAGTATTGCTTCGTGACTTTATATTGGACATCAGTGTCACTGTCTGCCACTGACGAACCAGAAACCATATTTTAATGTCAAGCAGACCATACAAAGCGTTATCTAGCATATACACTATGCTAGTGATACTGTGATAGTCTTGCCAATACACTTGGCATGGACTCAAGGAGAGCATGTTTCCAGTACCATTCGTCATACTAACAGATCTATAACTTATGATGGAAAGGACTGGGCTTATATGATTTTTCTGTCATGGTTGAATGCGTCTCATAGGAGGAAGTTACTACTACTAGTACTGAGCCCGAAGAAAGAGATCTGGACTTAGATCGAAGACTGTATGTCTTTTGCAAGTTTGTAAAAAATAAGGATTTCCCCAGATAGGAGAATGCTTCTGTGACACAGAGGCTTAAAGCTCGTTGAGTGCTTTTCCTTCTATCCTATCTCCCCTGCTATCACATTAGCCAGTGTGGTAGCAGAAGGAGGCTTTGGCTGGTTTTGAATTGCACATTGTAGTGCCATAATGGTGATTTAGGGCACCCTGCTGTAATGATATGTATTGCCTCTCCACTTGATGGCTTTAGAGCTGCAAGAGGGGCTCTTTGAGATACGATTTATGGTGTCGTAGTTTGCCAGGAAGTTTGATGATTTTCTCCTCCTCAAACAGATACTGAGAGTGAGATAGCCTATCTTCTCTGGGATGTCACTTTTTCAGTGCTGATGTATTGAAATGTAGCTTTTTGAAATGCCATTAACGTCGTGTATTGTAAATTCTGTCTTCAGTCCCTCTCAAGTCATCACTCCAATCTCTCACCATCACTCAGGGTGCTTACTTCCCTTTTCCTTGCCCTTAGGCTAAGCAATATAGAATTTTATCCTAGCCACAAGCTTTCTCCACTTATCTAGCCTGGTTACCAAACCTCAGCCCGATCTCAAGTATCTATCGTGCTTGGGTCTGGCCTGATGGGATAGGAACTCTTCTCAATTTTGCACCTTATAGTGGGCAAAAAACACAGAACAATAGAACAGCAGCAGGATCAGCAGGATCAGCAGGAGGTCATTACACCCCTGCCATGATTGGTTAAAGACCCCCAACGGTATTTTTTGAATCCATAACAGTGGCCACTTAGTACCAGTCCTGATTCGCTACTGTGATAGCCTACTGACCAACTGTGGTGTGTTGTAGCTGGCTACCTGTGGTGTGAGTGGTCATAAATCTTAGGTTCTCCGCCCTCTGATCAAGGGCCTTCGAGAACATTTCTACAGCCATGTTCCCAGACCCCAACACAAAGGATATTTTTGAGGTTGGGGTATGTTATCCAGGCTACCACTTATCACAATGCAAATTATCCCTACTGGTGTCCTTCAGTATTTCTCTAATAAAGCTTCCTAATGCTAATCATTCCAGGTAGCCTGGATACCAGACGCCAACCTGATTTTAAAAATATCTATCATTTTTGGAAATTTTGAGATCTGGCTGGGGTCTGGTATCCAGGCTTATCCTTCCCCCTATTCCCCAATCATCCCACCATCACTGTCTAGTCAAAAACTTTAAAGCATTATGATGTATTTTAGAAATAGTTTTGATAACAACTGCCATAATTGTGAACCCACAGTTCAGCCATTAGGCTTGCTGCTGGTGGTGATTGATATCTTTGATAAACCATTCATTGTCATCATCATTATCCTCCAGTGCAATACTCAGTCGCACAGTTTGCCTTCTAACGCCATTTCCTTCCTCCTAGGCTTACAGTTTAAACCCACTCGATCACTCCTGTCTCTTCCTATTGTCATACGATTACTATAGAGAACTCTTTGAGTTCGTCAGGCCAGGTAGGAACTAGGCAGTTCCATTTTAGGCCGGGACCCCCGTTTTATCTTCCTTCCGAAAGACGATAGCAATCCCTTACAACATGTCCGAGCCGAGCCGAGCCGACCCTGGGATTGAACTCAGGCCCACAGATCCATGGAATTGGATCAAGATGGCCAAGCATTAGGGTTGCGTAAACCGCTTGGCCACGGAGACATGATGTTGACAAAAACATTTTTTTATAGAAAAAACAAACAAACTCTGAGACTTACCCAAGACAGAATTTTATCCCCTGTGGCGACTGTCGATTGACAAATTGTCTTCTAATTAGTAATATCATGATAACACATCTCAAATACAGCATTGACCTACAACAAAAAGCCTCCTAGCCTGACTAACACTCAATACATACTTTTGCCCTATGGCTACCTTCATAGGGCAATATCCTCTCTAGTACTGACTGATGATGCCTGCCAGCATCTTTGAAACATTTGCCAATATTTTTGCTGTCTTTGCTACGATGGCTCCACACTCTATCATGCATTCAATCCTATTCAATGATACATATTCCTGTTGCTGTCATTCCTTATACAGTCAAACCTGCCCAAGTCGACCACCCGGGGGACCGGACGAAAGCGGTCGATTTGGACAGGTGGTCGCTGAGAAGAGTATCGACTCAAAACATGCCTGATGCAAAGTATAAATGGTTTCCGTTGTGTTTAATGGCAAAAGCAAGCACACTGCACGCACGCAAAGAAGCGAGGTCTTTAATGTCAAATACAACACGCACACTGTAAATTGTAAATTTAACCCCAAGCTTTTATCGAGTTTTTATACGATACAGTGTTTTAAAGCTCAAGTATTTGTACACTACCGTTTTAGACAGTAAGGGAACTTTGATGCTGTCAGTTAACTACCAAAAATGCCTTTATGCGTCGCTATGTTCTTGATCTGAAATAACTACGGTGCACCTTTCGATCGAATTCGATGCCCGGTACGTCCCGATAACGTACTTACCCACAGGTGAATGTATACAGTACAGTTGGACAAAAGCACTCACACGTACAGATCTTCCTTAAAAAGGTATGAGCTACACAGATCTTTCTTAAAAAAGTATGAGTCTATATACGTTTCAGCATTCGTTCACTTTATTATGATATAGATTTTTTTAAAAATTCTATAACAACTAATTATAAATTCGGATTTTCGTAAAACGATTTCGGCACAAAATCGCGCTAGTTATCATCAAAAATCGATGAAAAACTCAATTTTGAAAATGATGCGGTCGTTATGGGTCCCAATTTGGGCCGGTCGTGGTCGCGTTGGCCAGGTGGTCGTTGAGAAAAGGTCGCTTAATGCTTAAGTCAATGGGAAAAAAAATCGGGACCGAGAAAAAGCGGTCGAAATGGCCAGGTGGTCGCTGAGAAGAGGTGGTCGCTCGGGCAGGTTTGACTGTACTAAAATACAATCCCCTGCAAGGCATAATTCTTAGCCTCTTGGCTACTTTGACTTATCACAATGCAATACTGTCTCTAGTACTAGTATGACATATGCTGCCTTCCTATATCTCTGAAACATTAGCTATCATCAGTGTTGCTCTAAGTTCTAATTCTTTATTCCTGAGAAACATAATATTCTACCCCATGGCTATCTTGACTTATCACATTCACAACTCACAATACCATCTCTACTCTCTAATAGTATTATGTATATCTTTGAAACATTAGCTTTGATCAGTGTTGCTCTAAGTTCTAATTCTTTATTCCTGAGAAACATGATATTCTACCCCATGGCTACCTTGGCTTATCACATTCACAACTTGCAATACCATCTCTACAAATGTACTCTCTAGTAGTTGTATGACTTATGCTGCCTTTGTATATCTTTGAAACATTAGCTATGATCAGTACTAGTGTTGCTCTCAAGTCTAATTCTTTATTCCTGAGAAACAGTTCCCTCCCAGGCATAATTCTACCCCTCGGCTACCTTGACTTATCACAGTGGAATACCATCTCTAGTACCGGTAGTATTGAATGGTGCTGCCTTCGTATATCTTTAAAACATTAGCTATTACCAGTGTTGCTCTAAGTTCTAATTCTTTATTCCTGAGAAGCAGCTCCCTCCAAGGCATAATTCTACCCCTCGGCTACCTTGACTTATCACAGTGCTATACCATCTCTAGTAGTATTGACTTATGCTGCCTTTGTATATCTTTGAAACATTAGCTATTATCAGTGTTGCTCTAAGTTCTAATTCTTTATTCCTGAGAAACATAATATTCTACCCCATGGCTACCTTGGCTTATCACATTCACAACTTGCAATACCGTCTCTACAGATGTACTCTCTAGTAGTTGTATGACTTATGCTGCCTTCCTATATCTGTGAAACATTAGCTATTATCAGTGTTGCTCTCAGTTCTAATTCTTTATTCCTGAGAAACATAATATTCTACCCCATGGCTACCTTGACTTATCACATTCAAAACTTGCAATACCATCTCTACTCTTTAGTAGTAGGTATGACTTCCTATATCTTTGAATTGAAACATTAGCTATGATCAGTGGTGCTTTAAGTTCTAACTCTTTATTCCTGAGAAGCAATGCCCTCCAAGGCATTCTACCCATGGCTATTCTGACTTATCACATTCACAGCACAATGCCATCTCTACTAGTATTGACTGATGCTGCCTTCCTACACTGTATATCTTTGAAACATTAGCTATTGTTGCTCTAAGTTCTGATTCTTTATTCCTGAGAAACATAATATTCTACCCCATGGCTACCTTGACTTAATTTATCACATTCACAACTTGCAATACCATCTCTACTCTCTAGTAGTAGTATGACTTATGCTTCATCAACATTCCTATATCTTTGAAACATTAGCTATTATCAGTGTTGCTCTAAATTCTAATTCTTTATTCCTGAGCAACAGTTCCCTGCAAGGCATAATTCTGCCCCATGGCCACCTTGACTTATCACATTCACAACTTGCAATACCATCTCTATGCTCTATAGTAGTATTGACTTATGCTGCCTTTGTATATCTTTGAAACATTCTAAGCTATTATCATTGTTGCTCTAAGTTCTGATTCTTTATTCCTGAGAAACATAATATTTTACCCCATGGCTACCTTGACTTATCACATTCACAACTCACAATACCATCTCTACTCTCTAGTAGTATTATGTATATCTTTGAAACATTAGCTATCATCAGTGTTGCTCTCAATTCTAATTCTTTATTCCTGAGAAAGGATTCCCTGCAAAGTACAAGGCATAATTCTACCACCTTGACTTATCACATTCACAGCGCAATGCCATCTCTACTAGTACTTGACTTATGCTGCCTTCCTACAAAATTGTATATCTTTGAAACATTAGCTATTAAAGTATTATCAGTGTTGCTCTCAATTCTAATTCTTTATTCCTGAGAAACAGTTCCCTGCAAGGCATAATTCTACCCCATGGCTACCTTGACTTATCACAGTACAATACTGGTTTACCATCTCTTGTAGAATTGACTGATGATGCCTTCTTATATCTTTGAAACATTTCCTATTTGCTAATTCTTCTCCCACCTTCCTAGCATTCCTCCTCACTCAATCACACATGGTATATTATATATCAATCATTGCTGCTTTTAGTGCTTTGTCGAATTTGTCCCAGAAAACACAACTTCCAGGCATAATTTTTCTCCATGGCTATGCTCACTTATCAGAGCATCATACCCTCTCCAGTATTGACTTCCAATATCTTTGAAACATTTGCTACTGCTTCTCCTGCTTTCCTTACTCAATTGCACATTCAATCCTAAATATACCGGTAGTAATGCTAGTTCACCTTTATCCGCAGGGTAACCCATATCCGTTGTTTTTTAAACAAAGTATTTAGGGATATCAAGTCAACTGACGCGGTTTCAAACTGTAATATTTTGGAAAATATGTTATATACCTTTTCTTCAAAACAACGTACATAGGTTACCCACAGATAAAAGTGAACCAGCGATACAAATCAGTCAGTGTTGCTCTTATTTCTTCTGTCATGAATAAAAAAAACATTAAAAGTCCCAAGACTATCTCCAGGACCCGTCCCTTTGTCCCAGAGCTGACATTTGCTTGCTGTGGAAGACAGAAATTTCACCCAAATCTGTCAAAAAAATCTGATCTTTATGACATGACAAGATAAAACTGTAGCTCCCAAACATTGAGTGCCTCCAAGGCAGAGAAGTCTCCAGGACCCAGCCCTCTATCCCATGTCCTAGGGCTGAAACTCGCTTGCTGTGGCACTGGCACTGGTACTTAGTGGTAGACAAAAATTTCACCCAGTCTGTCAAAAAAATCTGATCTTTATGACATGACAAGATAAAACTGTAGCAACATGAGCTCCCAAAACATTGAGTGCCTCCAAGGCAGAGCTGTCTCCAGGACCCATCCTTCTAACCCAGGGCTGAAACTCGCATGCTGTGGTTGACAAAAATTTTACCCAATCTGTCAAAAAAAAATATCTGAACTTATGACATGACAAGATAAAACTGTAGCAACATGAGCTCCCAAACATTGAGTGCCTCCAAGGCAGAGCTGTCTCCAGGACCCATCCTTCTAACCCAGGGCAGAAATTTGCTTGCTGTGGCTGACAAAAATTTCACATAATCTGTAAAAAAAAACCCTGAACTTACTGACATGACAAGATAAAACTGTAGCAACATGAGCTCCCAAAACATTGAGTGCCTCCAAGGCAGAGCTGTCTCCAGGACCCATCCTTCTAACCCAGGGCAGAAATTTGCTTGCTGTGGCTGACAAAAATTTCACATAATCTGTCAAAAAAAACCCTGAACTTACTGACATGACAAGATAAAACTGTAGCAACATGAGCTCCCAAAACATTGAGTGCCTCCAAGGCAGAGCTGTCTCCAGGACCCATCCTTCTATCCCAGGGCAGAAACTTGCTTGCTGTGGCTGACAAAAATTCCACCCAAATCTGTCAAAAAATCTGAACTTTATGATATGACAAGATAAAACTGTAGCAACATGAGCTTCCAAACATTGAGTGCCTCCAAGGTATGCTTATACCCCGTGGCTACCATCATTTATCACCATGCAATACTCTCCCTAATATCGACAGAAGATGCCTTCCAATATCTTCCCAACACCTCCTACATCTTCCTTCCAGGCTGCTTTATTCCCTGCGGACCAGAATTAATTGTCTTCTCAGCGAGACAAACTACCCTCTTCACTCCGAAGGCTGTTCCAATAGAGCTGATAAACTGGGGAGAAAATGAGACCAGTCAGCACTTGCCGTAACACCAGATATATTATCGACTTTCGCTTCGGCTCTGTTTGCTTTCAACCGGCGGGCGCTAAGTCGGAAGGATTAGATGAACTGCCCGGAGCTGTAATTTGTCTTTTACTAACTCAATTAATTGATCCAAACGAGCAGCCAGACGGCCTGTGAAACTTCAGCTCTGGCCAGGAAATACTCCGACTGCCACGGTTAGTTGGGAACCCCAGCTACTGAAAACCCCAATTAACAACAGCTGATTGCTCAATGACTATTTGCTGAAACAAACAATCGGTCTGCGTCAACTGTTGTCGGATTTGCTACCGTCCCTGGCCCCAGGGGTTTTCCCAACGAAGAAACTTTGAACAAAGAAGTTCTGTGTGTGCCTAGGTAGTGCCTAGGATGGAAGCCCTCTTAGCGTTCAATAGAGACATATCCTAGCCGTAAGCCACCTGGTACATTTGGGTAACTTATGAACCCTGCAAGGATCAGTCGACTCTTCTATACAATACAAGGATCAGACTTTACGTCTCCTCTCTACCTGTATCCTTGAGTTTTTCCTTACGTAAGCTTTTTGATCTTGTCGTATGATCGATGGGTGGGATGGAGAAGTTTAGTTAGACCAGGAAGGATCTTGATTCCCCTCTCCAGTGGTTGAGGAATTCCTTTGATCCGGCAGAGGCAGGGTTTTGAGTGGGGACCACTTGCAGGCTGGGAACATATTTCTGCACTGTGTCATTAAGCTGAGGTTAGCGTAGGATAATTTTTCAGGGCTCTGAAAGCCCACCTGCTAGTATTTGCAGAAAATAGGTTTGAGGTTACAGTGGAAGAATACTGTAACAGCAGATGCAATTTGGCATTAGATAAAAGGATAAATATATATGTATATATATATATATATATATATATATATATATATATATATATATATATATATATATATATATATATATATATATATATATATATATATATATATATATATATATATATATATATATATATATATATATATATATATATATATATATATATATATATATATATATATATATATATATATATATATATATATATATATATATATATATATGTATATATCTATATATTTCTTACTCTCTCTATATTAATATCCATATATATATGTATTTATCTACATCTTTATACACCCGCCTACCGGCTGTTTTTCTTTAAATAACTTTATCTTTATATATATTTATTTATATATATGTTTTCATGCTTCTTGGACATACATACAATATTAATGTACTACTAATAATAGTGATTTGCACCACGTTCTGAGTAATATTAATAATTATATGCTCTGCTGATCTGTCAATGCATAATTTGTTTTAGTCTAGATCTTCAGCAAATAGGCTTGGTAAATACATGGTATTTTGATCAAGCCTTAACAAGACAATCATGATACCTTACATGTACTTTATTATTTTATTGGAGTTTGACTTTGAGGAAATAAATATAGCTTCAAGTCATATGCTTTTGAAACAGATATAGATAGAGTATGGCCACACTGTAATGGAATAAAAGATTGATTGTCATATTACATATAAGATAAGACATGTATATCTAATGTTACATGTATCTAATGTACGTATACTAGTGCGAAAGATAAAGAACACAGAACAGCATACTAGTACCAAAGATAAAGAAAAACAAGCACAGGTAACAGGTATTGTTATGAGTTGAGTTTGAGCTTATTTTGTTCCACATCTTTTTTATGCATTGTAGATTTGTACATTGACAATATGGTACTGTTTGCCTACAGTATGTATTGTGTATGTCTCAGTCTTGCAGATACAGAGATGATAGATTTGTGGAAAAATTCCCATCATATCTAAATGGGTCCTTCCTCATCCCTACAGCTTTATTCTACACACACAAACTAAGATATAAATTGCCCCCGCCTGCAATTTAACCGCCGCATCAACTGTGCTCTAAATTCCATCATAAACCAGCGGAGCGGTAAGTGGCGACTCCGGCGGCGGTAGAGATGGGCCGCGTATAATGGATTCTGCGGGGAAAACGCTGGCACAAATGCGCGGGGAGTGGGTAAATGGTTTAGGGATGACATAAAGCACCCCGGACGCACCACACAACTGCTTGTCGAGGTGGTATGTAGCAACGATACTGATCTACTTGATGTATGTAATGTGACTGCGTTGGTGGTGAGAGGCTTAGGGAAAATTGAAATGTGTCGCGATCTAGTTTCATTTTACTGACAAGCTATTCTTTTGTGTGTCATAACTTGAACTCAATCCAAGGCTATAGATGTATGTACAGGATGTATACGGGTTCAGTGTGCCAATAAAATGGCACTAGCTCTTTTCAACAAGTCCTGTACGTTGTTGAACAGTGGCGGTGGATGGATGTCTGACCCTAGAGATCTGCACCTGTTTCAGTGGCATGCATGTTAATGGAGGAAGAGCAGTCGAAAGTCTTTGAATTCCGTATGTTTTAACAGGAAGGTCAGTAAGTTGCTGGATATATACAGGACTGCATGAGAATTTTCCTAGATCTTTTCGACAAGTACATAGCACAGTAAAGT
Organism: Branchiostoma floridae; assembly: GCF_000003815.2. Taxonomy (NCBI): domain Eukaryota; kingdom Metazoa; phylum Chordata; class Leptocardii; order Amphioxiformes; family Branchiostomatidae; genus Branchiostoma; species Branchiostoma floridae. The sequence continues at coordinate 4,678,877 of NC_049990.1, forward strand.
AGGCATCCTTCCATCTTTTGCACAGTAGACCACAGCATAACAGCCGTCCTAAGCTAAGGTTTCACACCTGTTTTTAGTGGCATGCATGTTAGGTGAGCAAGAGCAGCCAGAAGTCTTTGAATTCTGTATGTTTTAACAGAAAGGTCAGACGCTGTATCTGCGGGATATATCCACGTTTACCTGGGAAATTTTCCTGGCTCTTTTTGACAAGTACATTGCACAGTAGACCACAGTATAACGGCCGTCCAAAGCTAAGGAGTGAACCTGTCTTCAGTCGCATGGAAGTCAGGGGAGTAACAGCAGCCGAGAGTCTTTGATTTTAAATTCCGTATGTTTTGACAGGAAGGTCAGCAAGTTGCTGGATATATACATGATTGCATGGGAATTTTCCTAGCTCTTTTCGGCAAGTACACTGGACAGAAGACCAGGCATAATGGCCATCCTAAGCCATGGATACTGCACCTGTTTTCAGTGGCATGCAAGTCAGGTGAGAAAAAACAGTCGAAAGTTTTTGAATTCCGTATATGTTTAACCGGAAGGTCAGATGCTGTGTCTGCAGGATATATACGGGTACACGTTAGCCTGCAAAATTCCCTTGCTCTTTTTGATGAGTAGATTGCACAGTAGACCAGGCACTGTAAAGGCCATCTCAAGCTAAGGATCGCACCTGTTTCAGTGGCATGCATGTTAGGTGAGAAACAACAGTCGAAAGTCTTTGAATTCCGTATGTTTTAACCGGAAGGTCAGGTGCTGGATATATACAGAATTGCATGAGAATTTTACTAGCTCTTTTTGAGGAGTACATTGCACCGTAGACCAGGTATAACAGTCATTCTAAGCTATTAAGGATATCACCTGTTTTTACTTTTAATGGCATGTTAGGTGAGGAAGAGCAGCCGAAAGTCTTTGAATTCCGTATGTTTTAACCGGAAGGTCAGATGCCGTATCTGCGGGATGTATACAGGTTTGCCTGGGAATTTCCCTCGCTCTTCTTGACGAGTACCAAACACCTGTTTTCAGTGGCATGCAAGTCAGGTGAGTAACACTAGCCGAAAGTCTTTGATTTTAAATTCCGTATGTTTTCACAGGAAGGTCAGATGCTGTGTCTGCGGGATATACAAAATGTATACAGCATTGCATGGGAATTTTCCTTGCTCTCTCTGACAAGTACATTGGACAGTAGACCAGGCATAATGGCCATTCTAAGCTATGGATACTGCGCCTGTTTTGAGTGGCATGCAAGCTAGGTGAGTAACAGTAGCCAAAAGTCTTTGAATTCCGTATGTTTTAACCGGAAGGTCAGATGCCATATTTGCGGGATATATACAGGTTTGTCTGCAAAATTCCCTTGTTCTTTTAGACGAGTACATTGCACAGTAGACCATGGAGGCACTGTAAAGGCCATCTCAAGCTAAGGATGGCACCTGTTTTAGTGGCATGCATGTTAGGTGAGGAACAGCAGCCGAAAGTCTTTGAATTCCGTATGTTTTGACAGGAAGGTCAGATGCTGGATATACACTATACAGGTTTGCACAAGACTTTTCCTAGCTCTTTTTGATAAGTATGTTGAACAGTAGACCACAGCATAATGCCCGTCCTAAGCTTTAAGAATGGGGACACCTGTTTTCAATGGCATGTTGAATTCTGTATGTTTTAACAGAAAGGTCAGGTGCTGGATATATACAGGTTTGCATGAGAATTTTCCCAGCTCTTTTCGACAAGTATGTTAAACAGTAGACCACAGCATAACGGTCGTCCTAAGCTAAGTATTACACCTGTTTCAGTGGTATGCATGTTAGGTGAGAAAAAACAGTCAAAAGTCTTTGAATTCCTTATGTTTTGACAGGAAGGTCAGATTATCAAGGAAGCTCATCTGTGTTGGTAGTAATCATGGTACGATGCTACACTTTCTTCCAACACAAAGGTATAATGCTAGTTCACCTTTATTTGCGGCGTAACCTTTATCAGTTGTATTTAACACCAGGGTATTTCCGGATATCAAGTCGACTGACGGTGGTCTCAAACTGCATTTATATATATTGAAAAAAAAAGCAATTTGAAACCACCGCCCATCTACGTGATATCCCTAAATACCCTGTTTGTAGGTACAATAAATATAGGTGAACTAACGTTGTACGGACCAAATTTTTAACGACCGCTGTCACCTTCTTCAGGTTATCTCCAAGCAGATCTTGTATTGACATTTTCCCCACCAACCTCTGCTTGGAGAGTTTCCCTTTTCTACAAGTACATTGACAGCAAACAAAGTCTGACCTAAGAAAAATTGCACCTGTTTTCAGCAGCACCCAGTTAACAGGCAAGCAACAAAAGCCCTGATTGTTAGTTCTTGACCTTCTGGCACAGAAGCAAGGTCACTCACTAACCACCAGACCATGCAGGCTGGGCGAGCTTCTTCCCTGATTGTTTCTATCTCAACCTGCTGCCAATGAATACTTAAGGAGCAAATTGAGACGTCTCACTTTAAGTATGAATTGGTTTGGAGTCGGTCTGTCTAAGCCTGGACTTACCTGCGCTGTATCTACTGCAGATCTTAACAGGTGAGTGCGTCTTGCAGAATACTCTTAAGACTTTCACTTTTCTCTACAAGTACATTGACAGCAGACGAAGGTGACTCAAGATTTGCATCGTGGGGTTGTGTGGTAATCTCCAAGCAGATCCTACAATGGCACAAGATAGTACCAAACTGGCCAAGGAGTATAGTTAGCCAAGAGGTGCCCATTTGCCATGTAATTGCATTACGGCTTTCAAAAGTAGCAAAACACACTCTTAAGCCGGCTTCACTCCTCTGCCAGCTTTTGATACTATCTTATGCTACCATAGGATCTGCTTGGAGATTAGTTGTGTGGCACAATCGGTGGGGTGTTCGATTTATAACCCAGAGGTTCTGGGTTCGAATCCGTTGATGTGTCACTGATCATGGACCAAGAGGTAACAATCTTCTTAATAATATGTTTTCCCGGTAGTGAAAACATTGTTTTGCTGTTAATGTTTTCATTTCTTCTTCTTCTTCTTCTGTCAAAAGCCAGAAGGATATTATTTGTATTATGAATATGAGCACTACTACATGTTAACACACTAGTGTTATTTTTTCAAGTAAAAGAAATACTAGTATGTAACCAAGTGATAAGTGTTTCTGGAGTTTTTTGTGCCTTGAATTTTGAAGCATTTGAACACTTTGCAGTCCATTTTCATTGAAGAAAGTATTGTAAACTAGCCTGGGTCTGGGCTATTGTTGTATACTACATTGTATACATTGAGGTTCACAAAGAAATCTTGCATGTGAATGAGATTAGCGGAATTTTCCCACCACCCCTTTAACTTAGTTAGCATTTCTTCCATCGACTGTGGCGTAGTTAAATAGGAAAGAACAAGAAACTGCCACGAGTACAGGATTAGTTTCATTGTTGTCTAAGAAGGTGCCGAAAAACTCTTTCTTTGCTTGGACGGTTACCTGTTTTTTAAAACTTTATATGGTAAGTCCCCATTTCTATATTTTTGGCAGCATTTTTTGGTACTGTAAATTATATGTTATGCATGTTTGTCATATTAATGTTGATGAGACGAAAGTTGAAATGATTTGATTTGATTTGGGCCCCTCTAGCAGCTTGTTACGGTACTTTAGTGGTTCTGATATTTTGCTGTACTAGTATGATTTTAAACAATACCAAGACTCTTGGCAAGAGATACAGATGTGTACTGATTGATTAAGACCGTTACTTGTAATAAAGCCAGCCACCGTTGCATGTCATATTCATAGGTCTGTTATATATTGTGTCATTGACTTTAGTATGTTCCTGAATATTGAGTTATCGTAAAATACTGGTACCTTTTCATTAGATACTCTAGATTTCAAACATTACGCAAGATGGGGACTTACTGTAAATGTATTGAAGTTCTTGGGGATTTAATTTCGCGGTAGCGGGGAAATAGGACTTTTTGCGGTGGTTTAAGTTTGCTGGAGCACCATGCACTGTAGTCTGTCATTGCCATGGAAAGATATTCGCGGTGGTTTTAAGTTCGCGGTGAAGCGGCCACCGCAAAAACAGCGAACCGAAAAGTTTCTGCATTTACAGTAGTTTCTCTGAGCGTAGTGACAATAATTACAGTTCTGTGCTCGATTGCAAGATTGGGACCTAGATAAATAAAGGAGTAGGAACTGGTTTGGTGTAATATTAACAGTCACTGTAGCATGTCCCCAATGTAATACAATTATGTGGTATCTCATTGATTTACAGATCATGTACAAACTTTCTTGTTTCTCTGAGCGTCATGACAATAATTACAGTCCTCTGCTATCAGTCTTAGTTATAAGGGGTAGAAACTGGTTTGGAGTAATATTAACAGTCACTGTAGCATGTCCCCAATGTAATACAACTATGTAGTATCTCATTGATTTACAGATCATGTACAAACTTTCTTGTTTCTCTGAGCGTCGTGACAATAATTACAGTTCTGTGCTATCAGTCTCCACCAACTATAAGGGGTACAAACTGGTTTGGCGTAATATTAACAGTCACTGTAGCATGTCCCCAATGTAATACAATTATGTGGTGTCTCATTGATTTACAGATCATGTACAAACTTTCTTGTTTCTCTGAGCGTCGTGACAATAATTACAGCTCCGTGCTATCAGTCCCCAGCACACATCCCTGTGCCTAATCTCGCCACACATCATTACAACTTCCTGTGCACCATTGTGGTCTGTAGTTATGCCGTGTAGCGATGATTTGTAGCGATGTGTTCCGGGCATGTATTATCAGGCACGTACATGACTGTGAAAGAGTCGGCTCCAGGCGACGTGCATGTGGTTACTGAAGTGTGACTTATCCCACTTTATGTTGTCTGCACAGACTGGAGTGTTGTCCTCGGATATGCCAACAAATGCTGGGTATTTAGTTTACTTTAGTTTAGAGCTCAGAAAGAGTGGAAAAGGAAATATGGATTTGAAGCAACTTTTCTACGTAACGTACGAGTTAGGTTGAAATTCTGCAGGCATTAGAATTAACATTGAAGTTTGAGTTATGCCCAGTTTATGTTGTCTGTACTAAAGTTTGGGACAGTGTTATCCACAGGTATGCAGACAAATGCTGGATTTTTAGTTTACTTTAGTTTAGAGCTCAGAAAGGAGAGGAAAAGGAAATATGAATTTAAACCAACTTTCAGGATTCCTACATACACTACAGGTTATATTCGATAAGGTTGAAATTTTGGATTGTTGAGCAGAAAGGAATTGTGCAGGCATGTGTATGAGTCATCTTCAGTTTATGTTAGCCGGCGGGTAGCGACCATCGGGAGTGGACTAAAGCATGTAAGGCTGGACTCCAGGCTATAGCTAGTTTATGTTGTCTGAACAGAATGGACTGTGTTATCCACAGACCACAGACATGCATACAGGTGCTATAGAATGCTATTCACACTGCGCAATCATTGGATCATCCTTCATGAGTTATGGGGAAGTGCCGAAGTCGCGTTGCAAGGCCAGATACCCGCAAATCTGCTTCATAAAATTGATTTTGGGGGGAACGAAACATCGTTGCGGATGTTTTCAAGAACTGAGCAGTCTGGATTGAGTGGATATGCATCTTTCTTTTCCTTGTACAGTGTTGGGATGACGTCATTGCGATTAATCCAATTACAGTGCATTGTGAATAGCTATAGGCTTTGCTTTACAAAGGAAGGTTGCATTGGGGGGTCCTGACAATACTGAAAAACCCCACTGAACAGTGAGTCTGAACAAAACAGACAAGTGGCCAGTTTGGGTTTACAGAGGGACATAGAACTGGAGAGTGGATATTGTGTGAAAATGAGGAAAAGAACCAAACTGTCATTATTTTCACACAATCTCAATGTTCTAGGACAGTTTGCAGTGCAGTTAACAATTGATGAAAGAACATAGGAAGGGCAAATGTGTAATACCATTAAGAAAAATAAAAGCATTGGCCTGTAAAAAGTTGTTCTATCAGTGTGAGTATCACTCATTCACTTCTTCCTAAAGATGCAAGCGCAAGCACTGGGGGATGTAATCATAATCCATTGATGCTCTCTATAGTGCAGGGTATCCGTACATGTGATCTGGAAAAGATTAACAAGTGCAAAAAACCTGGCATCAAAACTGAATAGAGTAAATGTTTGCATTGTTGACCTTGACACTCACATGAGACATCCATTTTGGTTTTTACCTTGAACTTCAAAGAAAACTTGTGGTGCAATTTTCTCACAAGGGGGCACCATCCACCCCCTGTGATCTTTTTTGATGTGCTCTTTCTGAAGACAGATGAAGGCTGTCCTGATATAAATGGGCTTTTGTAAATGTTTGTCCTTGAAGTTAAAAGAAAAATTGTAGAACAATTGTCTCACAAGGTTGCAAAAGCCACCCCCTGTGAAGTGTGATCTTTTCTGATATGTTCCATGAAGATAGATGAAGTCTGTGCTGATGTGAATGGGCTGTCTTAAATTTTTGTCCTTGAAGTTGAAAGAAAAATTGTATTACAATTGTCACAAGCCAGCCCCCTGTGATCTTAACTGATAATGTTCCTTGAAGAAGATGAAATCTGTCCTGATATGAATGGGCTTTTAAAAATTTTTGTCCTTGAACTTCAAAGAAAACTTGTAGACTAAGTGCAATTTTGTCACAAGGGGGCACAATCCACCCCCTGTGATCTTTACTGATATGTTCCATTAAGATAGATGAAGTCTGTCCTGATATAAATGGGCTTTTTAAAAATGTTTGTCCTTGAAGTTGAAAGAAAAATTGTATGACAGTTTTCTTACAAGTGGGCACAAGCCAGCCCCTGTGAAGTGTGATCTTTTCTGATATGTTCCTAGAAGATAGGTGAAGTCTGTCCTGATATAAATGGGCTTTTTAAACTTTTGTCCTTGAACTTAAAAAGAAGAATTGTAGGACAATTTTCTCACAAGGGGCCAAACCAGTTCCTGTGATCTTTCCTGATATGTTCCTAGAAGATAGATGGTGTCTGTCCCTGTATAAATTTGAAACAGAACAGATCCAGGTGAGAGATATTACTGACTACCCCGACATAACCAAAACCAGGGGGACTCGAAGGTAATTAGGACATGAAAGATTTAGGCCATCCAACATTTTTTTACATATGGCCTTTTTCGGTCAATATTGACCATGGTCCATGGTAAAACCGATATCAGCCCTACAGTGTCGGCTGTGGCTAAACAGTACGATACAAGACTGACAATCTCTGCCACATAGGGCTCATCTGTAGGCTGACTCAAGTTTATTGCAGAGTTCTTTTTGCAGGATCCTCTTTTCTTCTGCCATGCGCATCAGTCTGGTTTCCCCTGATTTAAAGCTGGCAGTGTGTATCTCCAGCTGGATCTGTTATCTGCCTAACCACATAAAGGATCAATTATGTTCACAATTGGACTGCTATATACTCTAAGGCACGATCTACACACAGTTTTTCCAGATATCGGCGAGCCTACAACCTCTCGCCGACAGCTTTTTTTCAGCGTCTAGATGGAACTACTATATCGCCATTACGATATCGGGAAAATTTCTCCCGAAAGGTCCGGACCATTCGTACAATACCTTACCGATAGCTTAGCCGGGGTCCCCGACAGCTTGGCGCGCGTGTAGATGCTTCCCGACTTCAGGAAGGCTCATTAGCATACATGTATAACGCCATTTGGAAAATCTAGCAATATGTTTATGACTGCAAGCGCCATGGGTGTCCGGCCCCCTACGTTCTAGATCCCTCCCGACATCTCCACAGATATCGGTAAAAACTGTGTGTAGATTGGGCCTAAGACTGTTGTATATCATGTTTAACTACTTACATGCTTTATTGTTTTATTGCCTCTTCTAAATCTTCTCATAATGAACTGACTACCCAAACATAACGACGCCCATGATTGACTCTGAAGGATCCAGGTCAACGTAAACCCCTACTGGGTCAATCAAGGGTCATCATTGGAGCTGTGTCACACACTTTTATGTTTTTCTGCTTTTGATTAATACTCTCGAAAAACTTTTATCGACCTCTTCAGTGCATTATTATTTTGCACTGTTTTGTTATGGCTTAAACTACATTTTATTGTCCTCTTTTTTGCGACAATATTTTCTCTTGAAAAAAAAAAAAGATTCTCAATCCAATGATTATTATTCACAGTCCTGTGCAGTTTCTGTAAGGAAAGTAGGCTCAGGCATAGAGGTAGTCTGTGTAAGGCAAACTCCGCTGTCCAGCGCTGATTGGCCCCTTCATGGGAGCAACAATGTAGGACGGGCCAATAAGAACCACGATTATTTCAGGCTAGCAAAGAAGTAAGAAAACTCATTAGGTGAAATTGATGGATTGGTGGGGTAATTTAGAAGGCAGAATGACCTAAGGACCATTCTTTGTGACTCAATGAGAGCAATTTTCCTGAAGATTCAATCATTCAATCAGTGGTTATAATCTTCACAGCCCTGTCCAATATCTTTAAAAGTTTAAAGGAAATTAGGTGAAATTGATGGATTGATGGGTAATTTAGAAGGCAGAATGACCTAAAGCTGATTTCGTTGAGAGTTATTTTCTATGTAGGATTTAACGTTAGTTCACCTTTATCCATGGGATAACCTATATCTGCTATATTAAAAACAGAGTACATTTGTATTCAGGAATATCGACAGGAAAGTCGACAGAAGTTGCAATATCTTGCAAATAACTGCAATATTTTGAAATCTAAAACCACAGTCCGTTGAATTGATGTTCCTAAATAGCCTGTTTTTAAAAACAACGGCGATAGGTTACCCCACGGATAAAGGTGAACTAGTGTTAGAGCCTAGCCTTATTGGTGATTGAAGTTCATAAAGTCATTAGGGATTAACTCCAGTAAGTCAGTTGACCCCTAGATGTGGTGTGTTTACAGTCCAACCCTCCCCCACCATCAACCAAAGCTCCTGGGCATTTTTCTGCCCTCCAGGCCAGCTGGACTTGTTTAACAGGGAACACAACTCCATTGTTGGCACAATGTGGGATCCACATGGCCTCACCAAACTGATTTCAGACCCTGTAGAACATAGAACCAAATCTGTGCATTACTTACTGGTGGGTTAAGTCAAGTAAGTTGTCTTCAGATGCACATTTCTAAGAAGCAGAGACTGGAAAATATCACATGTTTGCTGTAGGCCATTGCAGTAGTACTTGCTCAATACTAGTAGCAGCCTGTCTTTCAAGGTGAGTATCGTAAAGCTGATTTCTGCCCCTTAGCCTGGATGCACCTACAGATTTAGGGGGGGGGGGGGGGGGGCTTTAGATTCTAAAAAGTTCCCCCTCCCCCTTACTCCTTACAAAAACTGCTATTCTAGGGATTTGCTGTCAGCTACTGTCTTAAGTTGTCTTCTTCTCCTAGGAAAGTAAACCTTGGATGTGGTTAAGGAGTATGAAAAATGGGGGTATTGTTTTTGGTCAATAACTCAATTGGCGTGTCTTTGTTTGTGTGTTTGTGTCTCTGGATATTTGTTGGATTGTAATAATATTTGGTTTTTAGATAGGGATGTGAACACGAAGGTCAAGGTCGATAGTGGGCTGCCAGGTGTGTGACCTTGTTTGGTTACTGTTATCGGACATTTCCTCCATATTTTGATGGCCTGGGTAGTGACAGCATGTTCTGCTGATGATAGCCATTTCATATAATATTGATTTGAGCCTGCTCAGCTTGGCTAGGCTGTCATCACTGCTGAGAAAGCAGACCTCGGAAAAGGTTGAGCGATGAGCGTACTGTACAACTAAATAATGAGATACTCTTCATATCTTGACTGTCAGGATATGTGTCAGCATCAGCAAGATACAGTACCGACTACGTTTATGGTCCGGTCTGAACGCGGTTTAATCGCGTGCAAAAGTCGTGCAAGTCGCGATTACATCTCGTGTAAATCGCGATTAAAACTCGTGCAATTCTCGGGTAAAACGCGATTAGATATGCATGTACCCGCGTCTGATATGCATGAAATCACGTCTAACCGCGTTTAGATGATCAATGAATAGATTTCAGACACGCCTCTTCTTTTCATAAACATTTTCTAGACACGCCCGTGCCGTCCAAAGTTCGGGGTTTGGCAGAAATCGGCTTCTTTTCATATGCAGACCCCCGCGCGGAGGGCGGAGAACGTATCACGCCCAATTTCCCAATTTGTTTCTGAACTAACGCATAACCTCGCAGTCTAGAACGCACCCGCGCCGCTCCCAACCACGATATTTCTAGAAGATTTGCTGCAATTTTGAGGAACCGACTGTTCCGCACATGTTTAAATCTGATACGTGAAAATTAAAGAAAAACAAATAAATTTCCACAAAAGTGTGTTTTTCTTAAGCAGAATATGGCAAAGTATGCTTTTACTACTTTTACTGGACCCCGATCTTTCGGCGCTGCCGTGGCTAGCGCCAGGGTCACGTACCGGAACAAATCATTCCGAAGATTTGCTACAATTTTGAGAAACCGACTGTTCCGCACATGTTTAAATTTGATACGTGAAAATTAAAGAATAAGAAATAAATTTCCACAAAGGTGTCTTTTTCTTAAGCAGAATATATGGCAAAGTATGCTTTTACTGGACTCGATCTTTCGGCGCTGCCGTGGCTAGCGCCAGGGTCACGTACCGGAACAAATCATTCCGAAGATACAAAATGTATGGTGCGACCTCGCACCCGCACCGCTACCTAACCTACCACGTTCTTTCTCGGAAGATTTGCTACAATTTTGAGGAACCGACTGTGTAGTGCAAGTTTGAATCTTATACGTACATGACAAGAAAACATCAAATAAATTGTTTTTTTCCCAAGAATGGCAAGATGTGTTTTTCTAAATCAGAAAACATGGAGTAAATTCTGCTTCTGTCTGACCATGCGTGACGAGGACGGCCCGCTACCGCGGCCAGTGTCAGGACCACCCGAAGAAAACCTACCGACTCTATGTTGAATTATTTGTGTCCTATTTCTGTTGTTGCATTATTTGTACGCTGGTGTAGTGATATCAAATTCGCCCACACTACACGATACTTGCCACTGTAAATAGCTACAATAGTCTGTGTTTGCATTTCTTATCTATCGATGAAAGTGAAGACAAGTTAATCATGTTCCGAACTGATAGGTAAGTACACTAGTCTTTCAGTTTCAGAATGAACAACAAGGAATGTCCAGTGCGACCAGTGTAGTCGTACAAAATCCTGGCGGTCTCACTACCAAGTAAACAGGCTTCGACCGTCAGATACTACATGTAAGTATCTACATCCGAACTTCAAGCGCCGCCCCGCCTCCGGTGGAACGTGACCTGTTTATAAATATTCCAACCTTCCTAAAGTTCGCCACGGCGCGACTACTAGCATATCATATTACATTTAGACGTGTACACGGTTTGTGTGGGGTCCAGAACGTGGGACAGGTTGTGGAAGATTGGGTTATTTGAGCGCAAATATGAAACTTATATCGTTGCGATAAAATCAACAGCTGTTTTGATTGTTTAGTGTGTGTAAGTACACGATTGACGTAAGTGTTACGGTGCTGGTAAACTTGTAGAAAAATTACATTGTAAACCTCCAGAATTTGGTCTGGTCTGGTCTCACGTGCTGCTCAGTTTGATTGACACATGCACGGTAAGGAGCGGCTTCTTTGAAAGTACGTTCCTACAGAAGAAGGCCACGATGACTGTTGCAATATTCTGCGTTTATTTTCTACTCCGATCTAGCCCCGTGTTTAATATGTGGTTATTTTTTCTTGGTTTATCCAAGGGGGTTTTATCAACCTACTTGATTTATCTAACTTTGTTTTATTTGTATTATTGACAATTTCTAGAGCAGATCTAGACTAATTAAAATACTTCGTAGACTGCACACGCAGCGGTAGCGTACGTCATGTTTGAACTTTGTGGCAATGTCGCAGGGGTGGATGATCTATAAATTCTGTATTCCAAATTCTATAATTCATTTCCCAACTGGTTCATATTAAAGGAGCCACGACCAATGAATTAAGAATGTTTTTAAATGTTTAAGTGTATAAAATTTCTTTATCAATTAAAGTTTGTACACGGACATATTCATATTCACGGACAACTTACCGTTTTTCCAACATTCGGAACAGATGATGACGATCCGACTGGTGTAGAAGCTGCCGAATGATGATCGATAACATCGGTAGTAAACTTACCTTTCATGTTCCAAAGGCAATGATATATCGTGTTTACCTATTTCATTGGTCAAATCCCTCTTCGTAGTATCCCGACCAGCTAAATTTATATATCTATATGTTGCTGAAAAACAACCGTAAACGTATAGGCCCTTTTAGTAAAAGAGTGAACCTCTTTGAACAGCGCATAACAGTTGTAGATAAACTGACTAAAAACATGTTCATTTTAGAAACGTAAACTACTAGTAGTAGAAGTAATGTTAGTAACGCTAACGCAACTTTTAACTGAATCAATGACAGGTTAGAAAAACTTGATCACATACTCAACAAGAAAACCAATAACTGATGAAGAAATTTTCGGCAAAATAACAATTGTCTGTGTCGAACCAAGACGTATGCCCCTTGAATATGGTTGCGTGGGTCCACTGCCCGACGACCAGGAACGTCCAAGGCGGTCAGGAACAGAACAGGTAGGTCTTGTTGGTCGAGTTGCAACCATGACGATCAGCTGTATGTCCAGGAAACCGGCGGATAGAAATCCGAATCCTACTTTCCTAGCCTAGAAAATTAGCTACCGATATCTAACTACATAGTAGAAGTTATGTTAGTTACACCAACACAACATTGTTAGAACAGGTACATGTTTGTTTGAACAGATACGCAGACAAAACACGATTAACAAAAAGATTTAAAAAACACATAAAGTAGAATGTATGCCCTGGAGTATGGTTGCGTCGGTCGACTGCTCGACGACCAGGATCGTACGATGGCTGTGTTCCGACCCAAGAGCTCCGTCAGGAACAGGTAAGTCTTGTTTGTCGAGTTGCAACCATGACGATCAGCAGGCGGATGGAAACCTGAATCCTACTTTCCTAGCCTAGAAAATTAGCTGTCGATGCCGAACCAAGGAGTATCAACGTTCCTAGAAATATTAAGTTATGACCAAACACAATATCCTTTATTCATATTTAAATACATGCAAAACGGTCAATTTATGCGTATAAATACTAGTAGTCCATTCATGTCAGTGTATAGTCTTCAACCCAGCAATTCCGTTTATATTAGATGACGATCATGTTTATGCTGTCAGTCCTTTGTGGGTCCAAAAGATTCGAACTTGTATTATTTTATCATATACCTTCCACGAAAATTAGACGAAAGTAGCCCGCCTAAAAATGTAAATAGGAGACAATTTTTGCCGGCAACCCGCTCGGTTGCCGTTACGACTTTTGTAGTATGCCGTAAAAAAAATACCACCTTCTTCAAGTTGGAAATGATTATCGACAGACTGTTCACAGAATTCTTACTCAGCGATGTGAGAATGATCGATGCCGGAAAAGTCCCTCCGATGTTTTGCAAAATTATCTATGCCTTGCGGACGACGCTGGCCGAGCAGTAACGTGTTAAATTTTATCAAAGAATGCACATTTCGTGATAAATGATTTTTAAAAACACAACAACGCGTTAGTTCTACGCTTCTTCTTGTTGTTACCACTTTGTCAGCGCCGCTTCTGGCTGTGATTGGAGGGAAGTTGATTGGATTTATCTCATAATCAGGCAGGGCTACTTCAGAGGGCTACCGCCGGAGCTGTCGCCATGGTAACCGCACGTCCAGCTGCATTTCCCACGCGCGTCTAGTTCTTCCCAACTCTCTGCTGTCACGTACAGTACAGCTTGTACACATAATTTTCGGTGGAATGTAACGCCGTATTTTACGGGGAAATGTGGCGAATCGAACTTGTATCTCTTTTTGCTGGCCTTCCACTAAAATTATACGAAGATAACCCGCCAAAAACTGTAAGTAGGAGACTATATTCGCCGACAACCCGCTTGTTTCGACGGTTGACATCATCGTCTTCCCTTTGAGGCTTACGAAAAAGCTTAGCCGTGAAGACTATTTTCTTTTGCGTAGTTCGGGTTGCTTTCTGGATTCATCATTGACATTTATTTTATATCAGAAAATATCTATCGGGAGACTGTTTTCTTATCACAATTTCCATACCCAGCGTTGTGAACATGATCGCTGTTGGCAATTTTCCTCCGATGTTTTGCAAATCCGTACCCTTTGGACGGTGTTGGATGACGAGCAGTAACGTGTACACGCCTGTTCAAATTTATCGAGAAATGCACATTTCGTGATAAATAAAAAAGCAACAACACAACACCAGCAAAATGAAAAGTTACTAATCAAGATATAGTATAGAAATTTAACTCAGTCTGAGCAATCGGTACCAGGAGAGAATGTCGATATATTAATTTGCTGACTGTGAACTTCTTTTACGATCTTAGCTAAAAAGCGTCAGCGGTCCTAGGACAATATTGCCGACACCCGCGGCGCTGTCCAGCCCCTGTATTATTCACCAATTATCAACAAATACGTGAAATTGACGACTTACAAGTATCATGCAAATTTACAAAAGTAAACACTGCTCATTAACGAACAAAATATTTCGTGAGTGAAATGCCCGACCAAGGGGCGGGGCAGTCGGAACAAAGCCTTTTGTTTTGAGTCGGCGGGGTGCCAGGAGTAAACGCGTTTACAGACGACACGAGATTTTTAATTAGATAGCTACAGCTCATTAGCGCACGCGATTCAATCGCGATCAAATCGCGACTTGCACGACTTTTAATCGCGATTTGCACGACTTTTAATCGAGATTAAATCGCGTGTAAACCGCGTGGGACCGGACCATAAACGTAGTCGGTACTGTATATTGAATTTAGCCATTTCATATTGCCCATGAAGCAGACATGCAAAGTATACAGGCCTTGGCTTATGAGAGACTAGACTTTGGAAAAGGCCAAGCGTATTGTTTGGTGTTGTCAGTTGGAACAACTGATGTTCTTCATATTTTCTGATTCTGACTGTCAGGATATGTGTCAGCATCAGCAAGATATATTGAATTTAGCCATTTCATATTGCCCATGAAGCAGACGTTGCAAAGCATACTTAGTCCAGTCCTTGCCTAAACTATCTTCACTTGTTACTGAGAGTATACCTTGGAAAAGATTGAGCGAATTGTTTGTTGTTGTCAGTTGAAACAACTGAGATGTTCTTCATAGTTTCTAATTTTGACTGTCAGGATATGTGACAGTATCAGCAATTGCAAGATATATTGAATTTAGCCATTTCATTTTGCCCTTGGAGCAGACAGCCAACTCAGTACAGTCCTTGACTAAGCTGTCTTCACTTCTGAGAGAGTAGACCTTGGAAAAGGTTGAGGGTATTGTTTGGTGTTGAAACAACTGAGGTATTTTTCATATTTTGACTGCCAAGGTCAGTGTCAGTATATTGTACTTTAAGCCTTTTCATTATTGACCCTAGAGCAGACACTCCACTCCTTGGCTAAACTGTCTTCACTTCTGACTCATTCTGTCTCAGAGAGTAGACTTTGGAAAAGGTCGAGCATATTGAGCTATTCTTCATATTTTGACTGTCAATGTCAGTGTCAGCATATTGTATTGATCTAAGCCATTTCATATTTCCCTTGCAATTGAAGCAACAGTCAACTCCTTGGCTGGCTTCACTTTTAGGAAACAAGACCTTGGAAAAGGTCGACCGTACTGTTGTCAGTTGAAACAGCTTCATATTTTGCCTGTCTGGCTGCAGTGTCTAGGAATGGCATGGGTGGTCAAGTTTGATTGTACTGTAACAGGCAACCAAAGCGGTATCTGCTCGTCCCAGGGCAGTAGAACTAGAATTTGCAAAGTTAATTTTCTGGGCACTTTCTTACGTTCTAAGATGAATGAACCCTACCCCATTCCATACCGACATTCGGGGAGCGAAAGTTCGATGTCACTGTGTCACGAGAACTGAACATGCCAAATGGGCTTGGCTGCCTGGGTTTGGTGCGATAGGCCGCGTTTTCGAATCCCGGTAGCGAGCTTGGGATAAAAACTGTTCTACTCGCCTCTAGTGTTTCACTGGTTCCCACACCGGCCCTAGGCCTGTCGCTGGTTCGAATCCCGGGAGCGAGCTTGGGGTAAAAACTGTTCTACTCGCCTCTAGTGTTTCACTGGTTCCCACACCGGCCCTGTCGCGGGTTCGAATCCCGGGAGGGAGCTTGGGGTAAAAACTGTTCTACTCGCCTCTAGTGTTTCAGTACACCTTCCTCCATATTGTAATTTATTAGTTAGCCATACAAATAACTGTGTTACAGTATATGCATTGGGTTTGTGTATTTCTGCTGTATGCCTTTGTGGCCATGCTGTGACATATTTTACTTCTTGTATAATGTATGAAACTGTGAAGTATGAACTGTATTATACATAAGCACTCTGAAAGTCTTTATATTAGTGTAATTGGGTGATACAGGTTTGATAATATGACAATAATTGGGTAATGGCTTTTCTTTCACTAGCGTGGTGCAGCAATTGCTTTGTTTAGCAGTAATGGAAGCATTTTTTTATTTCTTTTATTGAAAGGCCAATGGCATAAGTAAGAAGTGGCCATTCCAATGAAGTCATTTGTTTTTCATGATAAGGCAAAAATAACTCTAGGCAACAAATGATACCAACGACTATGTTATAGGGCTGAAAGTCTGTGCTATTCCGATACAGGTTTAAGAATGTATTTACCTACCAACTAGGTAATGTTCTTTTCGTTCACTAGGGTAATTAGAAATAGGTGCATTTTTAATGTTTTTTTTCGTGGATGGTACATTTTGTATAATTAAAAAGTGGGTACTAGTATGCCAATAAAATTGCTTGTCTCTCGGACAAAATAACCCTTTTACATGTTGTATCAAATCATTGAGCTAAGATACCAACAGTTTTCATAACACTGATATCGACAAATTAAGGTTGCACTCTCCAAGTTCTTGTTGTAGTTTGTAGGTCCTGATCTTTTGCGTACGACCATTTGCCGATCCCCTGTATTCTTTGCTGGGTGAAAGGTCGTGTTGAAAGAAAGCTCGTTGGCCCATTGATATGTTAAATGTGGTGTGACCCTCTGGCTAACAGATACACAGGGCTGTATGGCATGTGTTTGTACAGGACTGGATGTGTTGAAAATTAGACTCCTGTTAAAGCCTCAAGTGTTTATTTTTGTTTGTGGTTGGTTTGTTGAATCTGACAGTCACAGAAAGGAGTGTACTTTTGATTTTGAAACACTTGCTGTTCTAGTTTGCCCAAAAAGGTAGTTGTTTTATCCACCAACTTCTCAGTTATATATTCTTGTATTTGACTTTATAAATGTTTGTGCGAACATGTGTAAAAACTTATATATGATTGAATAATGTTTGTACCGGGTACTTGTACAATGTATGTCAAAGACTTTTTGGTATTCGCTTTCGGCTAGATACATTTGTATTGTCAGTTTGTGTTTATACTTGTTAGATTGATAGCCATATCTTTATAGTTCAGCGCTTGAAGGTAAACAATAAGATCTTACCTTATTGGTATACCTGCAATATCTAACTCAGCTGTTCTTGTTTCTTCTGCAAACACAGAAACAACGACGGAGCCACGATGTGCAATACAACGCCATAAACGACAACGAAATGCTGCCATGAGCGACGTAAAGAACTGGTGACTAATTACAAAAGTCTTGAAGCTGCTGCCATTGAATACCTCACGGACATATATACACTGCGGTATAGTAAGTAACTAAATAATGACCACATACAGACATCACAAGGCTGCTAACGGAATCTCTGGCCACCACCAACCAGCCAACCGGAAAACCTCCAGCTCAAGCGACGAATACTCGCACAAAAAGGAGAAGAGAGAAGCCCCAGAATGGGACCGTTTCCTCCCCGTCCCGAAACTGTCCATAGAGAGGGCGTCGGTGACCGTATGTTTGCTTGCGCTCCTGTGTTTCTGGAGATCGTGGGACGGGGAGTTTCTGTTCGACGACTCGGAGGCGATTGTGAACAACAAGGACCTGTTGGCGGAGACGCCGGTGTGGGAGCTGTTTCAGCACGACTTCTGGGGGAAGAACCTGGCCAGCAAGACTAGCCACAAGTCCTACAGGCCGCTCACGGTGCTCACATTCAGGTCAGGATGTTTCTTTGTTCTTGTACTTGTCCTTATATGGCTCGGTCACATAGTTGGTGCGATTGTCCTACCATCGCTAACTTGGGGCATTTTTTTAGGACAGCCATGCATATGTGTCCTACCATGTTCAGCTGTCTTGCTGCACAAAATGCTCTCTTGAATCCTTGTGGGTGCTTGGCCCTGTCACTGCCTCCTTAGAAATCCTTTACAAAATCGTACGACGATCGTATGACCTGCATGTGACCACACCCTTACTCAGATTGCAAAATAAAATAGTTTATCTATCAGGGGTGTTCAAAACTGTCTTGTCACACGATAGTCATATTGTCAGTCACGTGAGAATTCAAAGACAAGATCTACTGTGTTGTAAAAGAGACAGAGTGCGTCTCGAAAGTTACCCAAGCAGGAAACTCTGTTGGCCAAAATTGTTTCTTTCAATATTTCAATATAATATGAAAAGCTTTGAAAATAAACCACTAAGTTAAAATATTTAGTCAGACTTCTGGGGGAAGAACTTGGCCAGCAAGACAAGCCACAAGTCCTACAGGCCCAGTGCTGTCTCCAGCGTGAAATTTATTTCCGTCCCTATCACTTGGGGGGGGGATCGGGCCGAGCTCGCCAAACTAGGGGGGTCCGGGGGCATGCTCCCCCGGGAAAATTTGAAAATTTAAACCCCCTAAAACGCTATTTCACGTATTTTCAGAGGCAAAATTTCATTTTGCAAAGTAGGACTACCGACACCCCACGATCTCGAAACAAAAGGCTTTGTTCCGACTGCCCCGGCCCTTGGTCGGGCATTTCGCTGACGAAATATTTTGTGCGTTAAGCAGTGTTGCGTTTACGCTCTGAACTTTGCATGGTACTTGTTTGTCGTCATTTTCACGTATTTGTTGATAATTTGTGGATAGTTTGGGGGCTGGATAACGCCGCGGGCCGAGGTCCATTGTCATTGACGCATTTTAGCTTGTAAGATAATCGTAAGATCGTAAAGGAAGTTTACATCACAAATTATATCACCTACCTATGTTGTCATGGTACTGATTGCTCAGTTAAGTTTCTATACTATATATTGCTTAATAACTCTTCATTTTGCTGGTGCTGTGTTACTGTTTCTTTAACCATGAATAAATATGCATTTCTCGATAAAATTGAACACCTTACTGCTCGTCGTCCAGCACCGTCCAAAGGGTACATATTTTCAGAAGATCGGTGGAGAATTGCCAACAGCGATCATGTTCACAGCGCTGGGTAAGAATACTGTCGCGGACTACTTCCGCATCATTTTCCGCAAAATATACAAGTTCGATATCTGATATTTTCCCGTGAAAATAGGGTTACATTCCGCCGAAAATTATGTATGTAAGCTGTAATAGCAGCGAGTTGGAAAATGTGGCAAGACATGTCGTTACCATGGTAGCAGGTCCGGCGGCAGCATTTCTGAAGTAGCGCCTGCGACAGGGCGTGCGTGATAATTCTACAAATCCAATCAACTTCCCACCAATCACAGGCAGCAGCGGCGTGGACAAAGCGGTAACACCATGTCAATCACGAAGAAGCGCGGCACTTTACGAACGCGGCGCTGCGAACTCGGTCCCAAATCCAAGCACAGACGTGCGTTTGAAGATAAATGGCGCAAGAATCGGCCGTGGCTTCGTCACATCGTAGACGTAGACGGTGAGAATATGGTGTTTACCGTCTGTTTACAGTTTGAACCTCGGGAAAACGTCCTTTGTTGTAGAACTATGGAGATCACCAGTGTGACGGTTTACTGTGGCCTCCAACAAACACACGAAGGCCGAGTAAAGAAAGATAATTTCTGAACCGGCGTGTCAGGTTCATAATGAATTGCAGTTTCCCGTTAATGTTGATTTTAAAACGTACAAGGGCCGGGTGATTCCGATCGGCATTGCAAAAAAAGGCTTTTACAATACGGAAACAAATTGGGCGGGATGCGTTCTCCGCCCACCGCCCGGGCGGCCTGCAATATGAAAAGAAGCCGATTTCTGCCAAATCCTGAACTTTCGCCAATAGGCGTGTCTGGAAAATGTTTATGAAAAGAACAGGCGTTAGACCGCGTGTTCGCCACATCATCTGTTCGAGAGTCATGCATCCACCGGTCCCAGTAGTTTATGTTTGGACATTGGTGCTAGTTGACATTGGGACTTTATCCTAAACTTGCTAAAGAGCCACAACTGTGGTAAGGCACAGTGGTAAGGTAAGATAACGCCGCAGCCCCGCATTCTTTTGCGCCACGTGAATAGCACGCTTTCGCGATCTCTGATGTCCACACATCTCCTTGTGTCGGGGCCGCGTTTATCTCGCAGCTTGGAACGTGGGGGCGTCGTGAAGGAAAAGGCAAAAGTCGATTAAATTTGAAGTCGGAAGCCTATTTTAGTTATTGAATCTGCCATTTTTAGCTTACGAAACTGCATTTTCATGTCATGAAATTAAGATTTTTTGGGACGGAGTGGGTGAATTTTTTTTCCGTCCCAACAAGTAAATTTCCGTCCAGGGACGGAGGGACGGGTCCTGGAGACAGCACTGTACAGGCCGCTCACGGTGCTCACATTCAGGTCAGGATGCTTCTTTTGTCTATTTCATAAAAAATGAAATGCAACCACATCTTTAGGGGGGCCCCAAGCCTTTTTCTGTAGAGCGTAATCGGTGGTTTTAATCGTAGTCTACACAAGACCTACAGGCCGCTCACAGTACTTATGTTCAGGTCAGGACACTTCTGTTATCCATTTGATAAAAAATGAAGTGCAACCACATCCTTAAAAGTTAGATAGAGACCTTGGGTAGAATCTCAGGGCTATTTGTGCACGGTGCACTTGTGAACGGCATTGTATTAGATTCATATTATTAGTAGAAACAGGTAATGCCACAGGCAATGGTCTACTGTAAGTACTTTGTCGACCAAGGGGCCTTCTGATTAG
The DNA here is from genome assembly GCF_000003815.2 of Branchiostoma floridae. Lineage (NCBI taxonomy): Eukaryota > Metazoa > Chordata > Leptocardii > Amphioxiformes > Branchiostomatidae > Branchiostoma > Branchiostoma floridae. The sequence continues at coordinate 4,699,962 of NC_049990.1, forward strand.
TCCGTGGTGCCTGACTTGACTTATGGCTATATGATAATTACCAATCAGCTTCATGTTGACCAAACACAGACACACCTCACAGTTTAGCCTAACAGGTTTTGAAGCCCCAAATTACTGGCCAGCCCCAAATTGCTGTGATTTGAGCAAATTAGAGCACGCTAACGCACAATCATGGTAATTTCACTAAGTGGCTAGCCTGGATTTGGCAAATCGAATTGGGATTCGTCTTTTGCCTGGGTGAATCCTGAATTGTGAATCCTGGTGTGAAAATGGCCTAAATCACAGATCAGAAAAAGTAAGACTTGTCTGAAAGTTAGACATCAAGGTAAAGTTATTAAAAAGCAATTCAATCCGTACAACTTGTTACGAAAGTTTATTTTAGTAACACTGAAGAGGAGTGATGGCTGTTTGAGAGATTGAAGATCAGAGTAGAAAGTATTTCCGATTCCAAGTCCAATCCTACAATTGAAAAGGTCCCCGTGCTGTCTTCCCAGACAACGCTAATTGGCCATCTTCTCACAGTCTTCAGCCCACCTTACAAACTGCTGTCCAATTAATCAGGACCACTTTCTCCTCATTAAGCCCCAGGGGGGCTGAAGTAATTGAGGAGTATCTGTAATGAGGGAAAACAGGTGACATAATTGGCAGTTAGAATTGCCCAGTGTGTGGTGATAGTGTCCCTTGTGGTCTGGCCCAGTTTTCACTTTCTTCTGTTCAAGGTTCTTGTTATGCAGACTCCATGCGGAGGAATAAATCTTCTAATATTGACTGTGTCCCTTGTGGTCTTATAGCCTGGGTATTATGTGATTTAGATTGCAGGGGCTCTCATACTTGTTCCCTCAAAAAGATATGAGAAAGTGAGTCTAGCATGGCAGTTCTGGGTGAAGATCAGAGAAAGTATTTCCGATTCTAAGTCCAATCCTACAATTCAAGGTCCCAGTGCTCTCTTCCCTCCCTCCTGAACACCCTACGAGAGCCCTGCTAGACTTCGATCCCAAGCAGGCTGGATGGCGGCGACCACGGGGGGCGCCTCGCACCCGCTGGATGGACGTTGTGACCAGAGACCTCCGCAGCATCAACATCACACCCCAGTAGGCGCAGCTAGCAGCATTGAGTAGAGGGCGGTGGAGAACTCTAGTGCACGCAGTCGGCTCTACGCACCATGTGCAAGAGGATGAGTGAGTGAGTGAGTGAGTGCTCTCTTCCCAGACAAGTGGTAAAGTAGATGGGAAAGTACTAAATTAAAGGAGATAGTTTTCCCTTCTTCAAGTTCTTGCTATGTCAGTCCTCTAATTTCAATGACTTACAATTGGCAGCATCTTAAGATTTAGCTTTTAAGTGATTGACTGATTTCCTTGTCGCATTCTTGTAATAGAATATACAAAACGCAGACCTCTGAGGCTCAGATGATGCACAGTACCTGCCGATAATGTCCCCTGTGCTCTGACCTAGTCCTCCCTTCTCTTTTCTCTGTCCTACTGAAATGATATCCACTCTAATGGAAGTTGACAACAGCTGAAAGATTCAGGATTTCCTGCCTTTTGATGTGATTGATTTCCTTGTTGTTACATAGAAAATGTAGACTCCTGAGGATGTTCAATACCTTCTCATGTCCCTTGTGCTTTGACCTAGTTCTCCCCTTCTGCTTGACCTGTTACCCCCAAGAAACTCATTACAGTGTCTTTGAGAAGCCACAAGCCTTTCTTAGGAAAAGTAACCATCTGTGCTACTGAGAAAATACCTGCATTTAAGGCTTTATGGTAACTTGGGGTATTTTAAGCTCAGGATGTCATGTCAAGCCTTGGCCTCTGTTTTCAAACTGCCACAAGTGAAGAACTTACACACTTATATGTGAGTGACGTGATTGACCAAATTCCTAGGGACATTACAGATTCATACTTTAGAATCTTTCCTCTGTATAGCCTTAGGACCATCTCCATAGTGACTGCTGGCTCAAATCTTTCGCTTTCTACTGGCCACGGATCCACGGATTTGCTGGCTATCTATGGTTTGAGCGAAAACGAAAGGATTGAGCCAGCGGTCACTATGGAGGATGGTAAGATCTATTTGCCCATTTTGAATTGGGTTATAACAAAATCTAAAAAGAAGGAAAACTAGACAAGAGATGTTTTTCACTGTTTTAATTTTTTTTGTCAACATTTCAAGAGAAATGTCATTACATTTCAAGAGACTGTCATTACAAGAGAAAAAGGAAAGAAACAGGGATGTGTCAAGCTACCCACGACAGGTTACTTGTCCCCTGAGCTCCCACCAACTAAGGCCCACTTCAAACAGACAACACTTATATAGTCGTGCGACTGTTATTGACTATTCGTTGTGGGCAACGGTTGTCTTTAGACATGCGTTCAGAGTATTGCGGGACACCCGCGGCGCAGGATTCCACTGCGGTGCGTGCGTGCGTGACCCACAGTGACCTCTTGCTTGCAAATTAAAAATGGCGGGAGAATTCTTCATTTTCGTCATGCAGCAGATTACTATTCTTTTGCTTGCAAACAAACATTGTCCCCAACAAAGAATGACACAGAGACGGGAAAATCTGGAATTAAACCCGGCGTTCGTGGCCACCGGTGGTATTACAGATTACTACTAGTATCATGAAGGATGTAGCCACTGGTGGCGGGACATTGCGCTGGAACAGGCAGTTTCTGATGACAAAAATACGTTTCCATTACTGACTGCATGTATATTTACGGAGAAAAATGCCCTTTCAAATAGAAAAAAAACATGCTGCAGGCTTATTTGCATATGATCCAGTCCCGTCGCCGGCGACGATTTTTCTTTAGACATGTGAGGAATAGTCGCAGACCCCCCGCTGAAGGGTCGCGCGACTGGGTCCGAGGTGGTCGCACGATGATTCCATAAAAACCCTCGCACGACTATTTTGATCCTCTTTAGACAGCCTAAAAATATCGTCGCCGGCAACGTTGTCTACAACAACAGTCGCACGACTATGAAAGTGTTGTCTGTCTAAAGTCGGCCTAACCCACTCCTGCCAACTTGACTCCTGTCCCTTGCCATCAGTCTTGCCTGCCCCTGTTTTCCTATAAAGAGTCCTGGCAGGCGTATAGATCAGTCCTGGGGTCTGTGAAGGATGTCAGCCATGAAATCAAGTTTGTGTGGTGTGAGCTGGGACCCTCACACCCAGCTGGCCAGGCTGATTACTTATCCCACAGGACCGATGGACTGGACAGGACCTTGTACCCCGGTATTCCTCATTGGGAGGGTCTACATGGGGGGATCCCATAGCTGGGACTCTCGGCACCCAACTGGTCAGGCTGATTACTTATCCCACAGGACCAATGGACTGGACAGGACCTTATACCCCAGTATTTCTCATTGGGAGGGTCTACATGGGGGGATCCCAGAGCTGGGACCCTCACATCCAACTGGCCAAGCTGATTACTTATCCCACAGGACCAATGGACTGGACAGGACCTTGTACCCCAGTATTCCTCATTGGGAGGGTCTACATGGGGGGATGCCAGAGCTGGAACTCTCAGACCCAACTGGCCAAGCTGATTACTTATCCCACAGGACCGATGGACTGGACAGGACCTTATAGCACAGTAATACTCACTGGGAGGGTCTGTATGGGGGGATCCCAGAGCTGGTACCCTCACACACAACTGGCCATGATGATTACTTATCCCACAGGACCGATGGACTGGACAGGACCTTATAGCACAGTATTCCTCATTGGGTGGGTCTGTATGGGGGAATCCCAGAGCTGGGACCCTCACACCCAACTGGCCATGATGATTACTTATCCCACAGGACCGATGGACTGGACAGGACCTTACACCCCAGTATTCCTCATTGGGAAGGTCTACATGGGGGGATCCCAGAGCTGGGACCCTCACACCCAACTGGCTAGGCTGATTACTTTAATATCCCACAGGACCAATGGACTGGACAGGACCTTGTACCCCAGTATTCCTCACTGGGACTTGCTATCAATGTGAGGGTCTGTATGGGGGGATCCCAGAGCTGGGACCCTCACACCCAACTGGTCAGGCTGATTACTTATCCCACAGGACTGATGGACTGGACAGGACCTTACACCCCAGTATTCCTCATTGGGAGGGTCTACATGGGGGGATCCCAGAGCTTGGACCCTCACACCCAACTGGCTAGGCTGATTACTTTAATATCCCACAGGACCAATGGACTGGACAGGACCTTATACCCCAGTATTCCTCATTGGGAGGGTCTACATGGGGGGATCCCAGAGCTGGGACCCTCACACCCAACTGGCCAAGCTGATTACTTATCCCACAGGACTGATGGACTGGACAGGACCTACCTTGGGGGCCAGCCGGGATTGGGCAGCTAGGACAGTTCATTCAGTGCCCCAAGACAGTCAGGCCCACTGATCTCCTATTAGTGCTCCAGTGAGTTTGTGCCAGAGGAGGTCCACCTGCCCTTTTCCACCAGACGGAAAATGGGGGGATCCAGAAACAGTGGACTGGACAGGACCTTATACCCTGTCATTCCTCAAGTTGGGACTTCAATCGTACAACTGTAAGTCTACATGAGGGTCTGATAGGGGGATCCCAGAAACGGTGGACTGGATAGAGGACTAGTCTTGTGCCTCAGTAAACTTCACTGTGACTTGCTGTCAATCCTAAGTCTACAAGAGGATCTGTGGATATGGAGTGATATGGGAGCCACAACAAACTAAATAGGATAGCATAGCATCTCTCTCTTCATGTTGACATTGACAGCTTCCCCTTTGTCAGCATGAAAGCTCATCTGTCATTCTGTGTTGGTACAATCCATGTTCAACTGAAAAAGCAATATGCTTTCCTCGAATTTCAATCGCTCAAGCATCAACCTTCCTCATGTTCATGAGTGATGTGAGTCAATGACTCGGAAATGAAAGTTACAAATTTCTTCAATGTACTTTCTTTGCTGAAAAATTCGAAAATAAAAAAAATGGGAAAATTTGTAGAGTAGAGTCCTTCGGTTAGTCAGGAATCTCGCTCCAGTTGAAGCTGCTCCTCTCTTCAGTCAGCATACTGACATATTGGGTTTATGTGGTTTGTCCAGAGCTCTGTAGTTATAATCATCGGGTATATTTTGCCAGCCAGTAGGTACCCAAAGTACGAGTAATGTGGCTGTTTAATGTGGTCGAGGCACCTCCTCGAGCACGGGACCCCGTTTTACGTCCCTCCCGGAAGACGATTTCGTGGAAAGCTTTGTGAGGCTACAGCAATCGGGACGTCCTTGGTTGGTCCCCCATCCAAGAACTGTTCGGACTGTCGCGTTGCTTAACTTCCGAGATCGACGGATCGGATGCACCAATGCCCCACGTGGCCGTAGCTCAGTTATACATGACGGGATGATTTTCCATAACTTTGTATAACCTTATACAGTTCACTTCTCTCTTCGCTATGCAATAATATCATCACAATACGCCTCCCTGTCCGCGTGATCTCCCTCATGCAGAACTAGTCCACAAATCAAATCGGTGTCACCTTATATGACCCCTACACCCAACTGACCATGCTGATTGCAAATCCCCCATGACCATTCCTCATGGGGACTTAGGCCTGATGGATTTAGGAGTCCTGTCAAGAAGAAAATTAAGGCTCCTCCAGGATTTGTGTCTTGTCTCAGGTATTACCATTACTCTAGACATAGGGACCCTTATAACAGAATCATCAGTTTGGAATTTTACGGAGACACTGGCAATTGTGAAGATGTTACAGCTAATATCAACTTTCATAATTCTTTTGGGTACCCTATTACTATCACTCTACAAATTAATGCTTAAAGATGTTGTTTTCAAACCCTTCTCAAGTCTTTTCCTCTAGGATTTGTGTCTTGTCTCAGGTATTACCATTAGTCTTGGAGACAGGGACCCTTGTAACAGAATCATCATTTGGGAATTTAAGGGAGACACAGGCAATTCTGTCAAGAAGAAAATTAAGGCTCCTCAAGGATTTGTGTCTTGTCTCAGGTATTACCATTAGTGTAGAGACAGGGATTCTTATAATGTCAGAATCATCATTTTGGATTTTTACAGAGACACTGGCAATTCTGTCAAGAAGAAAATTAAGGCTCCTCCAGGATTTCAGTCTTGTCTCAGGTATTACCATTAGTGTAGAGACAGGGATTCTTATAATGTCAGAATCATCATTTTGGATTTTTACAGAGACACTGGCAATTGTGAAGATACTGGCAATAGATTGTGAAGACATTACAGCTAAAATCAACTCTCATAATTCTTCAGAGTACCTTTAGTTATTACTATCACTATACAAAAATAAGGCTTTTCCAGGATTTGTGTCTTGTCTCGTTTCAGGTATTACCATTAGTCGGGAAACAGGTACCCTCGTAACAGAATCATCTTTTGGGAATTTAAGGGAGACACTGGCAATTCTGTCAAGAAGAAAATTAAGGCTCCTCAAGGATTTGTGTCTTGTCTCAGGTGTTACCATTAGTCTGAAGACAGGGACCCTTGTAACAGAATTACATTTTGGATTTTTAGGGAGACACTGACAATTCTGTCAAGAAGAAAATGAAGGCTCCTTCAGGATTTGTGTCTTGTCTCAGGTATTATCATTAGTAGGGTTCAGGGACCCTTGGAACAGAATCATCATTTTGGATTTTTAGGGAGACACTGGCAATTGTGAAGACGTTACAGGTGACATCAACTCTATTTATACTTAAATTTCTTCTGGGTACCTTTATTTACTATCACTCTACAAATTAAGGCTCCTCCAGGACTTGTGTCTTGTCTCACATATTACCATTAGTCTGGAGGAAGGGACCCTTGTAATGTCAGAATCATCATTTTGGATTTTTACGGAGACACTGTTCTGTCAAGAAGAAAATTAAGGCTCTTCTAGGATTTGTGTCTTGTCTCAGGTATTACCATTAGTCTTGGGACAGGGACACTTGTAAAGGAATCATCATTTTGGATTTGTATGAAGAGTCAGACACATGATGTAACAGGTAACATCAACTCTCATAATTCTTCAGGATACTGTTTTACTGTCACTCTACAACTTAAGGCTCCTTCAAGATTTGTGTCTTGTCTCAGGTATTATCATTAGTCTGGAGACTGGGACACTTGTAATGTCAGAGTCATCATTTTGGATTTTTACGGAGACACTGGCAATTGTGAGGACATTACAGCTAAAATCAACTCTCATAATTCTTCTGAGTAGTAATTCTTCTGGGTCTTATTACTATCACTCTACATTAAAAGGATGCTCTGGGATTTGTGTCTTGTCTCAGGTATTACTATTAGGTATTACCTGGAGACAGGGGCCCCTATAATGTCAGAATCATCATTTTGGATTTTTATGGAGACTCTGGCAATTGTGAAGGCGTTACAGGTAATATCAACAGTCTCTCATAATTCTTCTGGATAGCCTGTTACTGTCACGGCTACTTCAGGATTTGTGTCTTGTCTCAGGTATTATCATAGTAGTCTGGAGACAGGGACCCTTGTAACAGAATCATCAGTTGGGATTTTTTGGGAGACACTGGCAATTCTGTCAAGAAGAAAATTAAGGCTCCTCAAGGATTTGTGTCTTGTCTCAGGTATTACCATTAGTCTGGAGACAGAGACTCTTATAACAGAATCATCATTTTGGATTTTTATGGGAGACACCAGCAATTGTGAAGACGTTACAGCTAACATCAACAGTTACTCGCATATTCCTCTGGGTACCCTATTACTGTCACTCTACAAAAATGGCATTATCAAGCCCTTTTCCTCTAGGGTAGGATTTCTGTCTTGTCTTGTGTGACAGATATTACCATTACTTTAGTCTGGAGACAGGGATCCTTGTAATGTCAGAATCATCATTTTGGATTTTTATGGGGACACTGGCAATATATTGTGAAGACGTTACAGCTAACATCAACAGTTACTCTCATACTCTTTTGGGAACCCAATTACTATTATTCTGCAAAAATGGTGTTATCAAGGTCTTCTTAAGAAAGTTTACCTTGAAGTTTCACACCTGGATATCTGCATATTAAAAAAGGGTAAAGCAGTCATTCTCAGTTGAAGTGAAGCATGATGCTTTTTTCAAGTAGCTAGTGTAGTGTTCTAGTCAGCGTCCATCCTTCTGTCCATTGACAGAATTTTGCTGCTGGGGATGGACAAAAATTTTGCCCATATTGTCCTCTGTGACGGACAAAAATCGGCATGTAAAAATGCCATTGAACCAATTAGAGTCTACAAGCAAACTTTGCCCCTTAAAATACAGGAAATAGCATTTCAGAGGGTCTAGATTTTAAAACGTGCTCCCAAAGCACCCTAGGATTGTTGCACCTTCAGCGCTCAACAGGTTTTCCAAATTCAAAATCCTGGGGGCGAAAAAAAATTCAGGCTGGCTAGAACAGTGAGCTAGTGATAGTAGCATGCCTGAGGATGAACCTGTCAGTGTCAGTCTGTACACACTTGATGTCCTCCTCATGGCAGATGTAGACAAGGGCGCCAACTTACATTCTAGTTTCAGGCTGGCTAGAACACTGAACGAGTGATAGTAGCATGCCTGAGGATGAGCCTTTCAGTGTCAGTCTTTACACACTTGATGTCCGCCTCATGGCAGACATAGACAAGGGCGCCAACATATATCCAACTGCTCCTGGGAGACTAATTAGAAGTCATGGCCAGATCACCCCGAGACGGATCCGTCATCTTGGTGCTGACAAACGGGACTGGAGGAAGCTTACAGCCTGCAGCGCAGCCGACGGACGATGATAATGCAGCTTCAGTATGGCTCGTATATTCAGCCATGCACCCCTACCTACCTTGTCCCTTGACCTCCTTGTCGTTGGGTGGAAAACGTAGACATGAAGATGGAGAGTTGTCTCCAGGCCTGTCTGTATCTTACTACAGTCAGCCTTTCCTGCAGATTGAGGGATGTCCATTCTATCAGGGCTTGAAATACTTTTTTCTGTCTACCTGCACTTTTGACATTACCTGTACCAGACAAATGTTACCTGCACCATTCATATATACAACAAAAGTGGATAAAGCAACCTTTTGACAGACAGCCATCCGATTTTGGAAACGGTCAGATGTTTCAGACAGCAATCCGGCATCTTTCGTCAGTGACACTGTCTGAAACGTTTGACTGTTTCCAAAATCTTATTCTGTTGCTTGAGTAACTCCTTTTTGGCGTATCTTATTACCTGGATGTCTTTACCTTCATTGACATGAAAATATCATCGTTGATGCAATTTCTTTCAAATGATGAACAAGCCCAAAACTATACGTGTAATAACAAGTTAATTAGAAATTCTAATGAATACAAGTGCGTCTGAATGTTGAAACATTAACACCCCCGAAGTGATCAATGACGATGAAATGTTCCAAATTGCCGAATTCGAGGTGACCAGTCAAATAAAGCTGACCTCAAGGCGACATCTGAGCTCTGTCTGGTCTTGCTCATTAGCTTCCCGGTTTTCAATTAACGTAGTTCGATTTCGGCTTCCAAATGTATGAGGCCTTGAGCCGCGGGTCAGCAATCTCCCTCCCAGAATCAATAGAGGCTTTATGTTTCGGGATTATCGCAGATGGATTCATTGATTTTCGTTGGTGTCGTCCTTTTCTTGGCTTATTCAGACATATAAAAGTTACCCAGATGTTGTTATCCATAACCTTTTCCTGTAGCAAGCTGAATTAGTGTTGGGTCCCTTGACGCATAGTTTTAAGCTAGCTGCAAATTTGGCTTGTTTCACAAATTGCCGACCTATCTATGGCTACAAAATGGGATTCTGGAATGTAATAACCTATCCCAAACCATAAAAAGGTAGTCAATAATCTTTGAGCTATGCTGATAGAAAATTTACCAACCAAAGTAACGAACGAACAATTAAGAAACCAGACTAACCATTCAAGCAAGCATCTGTATCTGTATCTATATAGCCGGTATAACAGGCCTTCGGCGTAACACAGCAGCTTCGCAGGCACGCGGCACGGCAGCAGCAAACAATGATTCAAGCAAGCAAGCAAGGAACTAATAACACACTCACCAACCAACCAACCAACCAACCAACCAACCAACCAACCAACCAACCAACCAACCAACCAACCAACCAGCCATTCAACAACCAACCAACCAACCAACCAACCGACCAACCAAAACATTTAATAATTTCTTTTCTTATCAGCCTGTTACAAACTAAGCAACCAACCAACAACCAAAAATTTAGTCTTCACCATCAGTTCTGAGCTGTTCAAACTTACCACCAACAATTACTAGCTAAACTTCAATCCATCCATTATACAAACTTAATGTCAAAAACATAACCTTCTTCATTAAGGTAATAAGTATTCCGCCTCCCCTTTAGCGGAGTGTGAAAGTAACCCGAGCCCTGCGCGGTCCCAGTCCTGTCGTAAGGCCCCAGGTAGCAGGTGTGTCTCGGCAGGTTTTATGGACACAAAATTGATTTTCTCTGCCACAATTTGCAACAGTTCCAACCCTTCATAGCTGAACGCAGGCCTAGGGAATTGGTTTTGTGTGTGGCCAGATTTCTTAAGGGTCCTTTATGCTGAATGTCTTTTCTGAAACTGACTTGATTTTAGGGTAACAAATTAGGGGTGTTTTCCTCAAACAACCCCCAAGCTATAAAAGAAGGTCTGGGGAATTGGTTTTGTGTTTGGTTGAGATTTCTTGGGCGACATTATGTCGATTTTCTTGTTTAAAACTGACTTGATTTGGGGGTAACAGATTGCAGGTATTTTCCTTAAACAACTCCGCAAGGGATAAAAGCACGATTAGGGAATTGGTTTTGTGTATGGTTGAGATTTCCTAAGGTCCATTATGGTGACTATCTTGTCTAAAACTGACTTGATTTTAGAGTAACAAATTGGGCATTTTCCTTAAACTCCCAACGGATAAAAGCTGCTTTAGGGAATTGATTTCGTGTATGTCTGAGACTTCTAAAGTTATATTATGCCAACTTTCTTCCCAACTGAAACTGGCTTGATTTTGGGTAACAAATTAGGGGTGTTTTTCTGAAACAACTCCAAAGGGATAAAAGCTGGTCTGGGGAATTGGTTTTGTGTTTGGTTGAGATTTCTTGGGTGACATTATGCTGACTGTCTTGGCTGAAACTGACTTGGTTTTAGGGTAACAGATTAGGGGGATTTTCCTGAAACAACTCCTTAACCAACTCCCAAGGGGTAGAAAGATGTCTTAGAATTACTTCCAGGTATGTCTGAGATTTCTTAAGTTACATTATGCCAACTTTCTTCTCAACTGAACTGGCTGGATTTCGGTAGTAACCAATCGGGCTAATCAGGATAGAGGCAGGTCAGGGAAATTGAAATATTTGTGTGTGGTCATGGCAGAATTCTTAAAGGTCCATTATACTGACTATCATGTCGGAAACTGACTTGATTTTCGGGTAACAGATTTGAGGCATTTTCATTTCAACAATTCACAAGGGCCAAGCCTACACCATTTCTCCCTAATGTTATATCAAAAGCTATCTGGAACACAGGATGTCCAGCACGAAACACACACTTCTTTTTTTATTTATTTATTTATTCGTTCGGCTGTTTACAGACAGCCAGGGCTGCCCAACTAGCCATAGGCTATTGCCAAGGGCTAGCCCTGGGAGGGAACAATACATGTTACATATTAAATCATTGCAGTAAACATTGTCAATATAAAACCACTATCATTAACATAGCAAAATGGTTACAAATTTACAAGAACTTCTGCCATCCAAAATTTGATCTTGACCTTCGCATCAACAATACGCCCGTACATACCAAAACATCATCATAGTACAGTCATGATCACTGTCCGAGTGGTTCTGTAACAGTTCCAGATACGCATACAATGTACATGCATGCACACACTTCAAATGTGATATTGATTCAATTTTCAATAACAAATTAGCTTGCATTCCAACTATTTTACTCCTTTGACAAGATGTAGGGAATTGGTAATAGGTATCGTTTAGGCCCGAATTACGGGTCAGATTTCGAAAGGTGCAATTCCACCGCGTCTTAATTTTCGCCCTGCCAGTCTGTTCTCCTCGGTAAGTAACTCCATTTTTGGCAACACTGTTTATCATCATCTGGTGTATTTTGCCAGCCAGTAGGTACCCAAAGTATGAGTAATGAGGCTGTTTGACGTGGTCGAGGCACCTCCTCGAGCACGGGACCCCCGTTTTACGTCCCTCCCGGAAGACGATTTCGTGGAAAACTTCGTGAGGCTACAGCAATCCGGACGTCCTTGGTTGGTCCCCCATCCAAGCACTGTCCGGACCGTCGCGTTGCTTAACTTCCGAGATCGAGGGATCGGGTGTACCAACGCGCCACGCGTCAAGGCAGATTCAAACTAAGATTCAATCTTCTCAGGGTATAAACTCTTTAAACTTTAACCATGCACATACACATGTATCTCCAACGTGATTTTTCAGTATCAAATTATCTGTATTCCAACTACAGTACCGATTACGTTTATGGTCCGGTCCCACGCGGTTTACACGCGATTTAATCTCGATTAAAAGTCGTGCAAGTCGCGATTTGATCGCGATTGAATCGCGTGCGCTAATGAGCCGTAGCTATCTAATTAAAAATCTCGTGTCGTTTGTAAACGCGTTTACTCCAGGCACCCCGCCGACTCAAAACAAAAGGCTTTGTTCCAGCTGCCCCGCCCCTTGGTCGGGCATTTCACCCACGAAATATTTTGTTCGTTAATGAGCAGTGTTTACTTTTGTAAATTTGCATGATACTTGTAAGTCGTCAATTTCACGTATTTGTTGATAATTGGTGAATAATACAGGGGCTGGACAGCGCCGCGGGTGTCGGCAATATTGTCCGAGGACCGCTGACGCTTTTTAGCTAAGATCGTAAAAGAAGTTCACAGTCAGCAAATTAACATATCGACATTCTCTCCTGGTACCGATTGCTCAGACTGAGTTAAATTTCTATACTATATCTTGATTAGTAACTTTTCATTTTGCTGGTGTTGTGTTGTTGCTTTTTTATTTATCACGAAATGTGCATTTCTCGATAAATTTGAACAGGCGTGTACACGTTACTGCTCGTCATCCAACACCGTCCAAAGGGTACGGATTTGCAAAACATCGGAGGAAAATTGCCAACAGCGATCATGTTCACAACGCTGGGTATGGAAATTGTGATAAGAAAACAGTCTCCCGATAGATATTTTCTGATATAAAATAAATGTCAATGATGAATCCAGAAAGCAACCCGAACTACGCAAAAGAAAATAGTCTTCACGGCTAAGCTTTTTCGTAAGCCTCAAAGGGAAGACGATGATGTCAACCGTCGAAACAAGCGGGTTGTCGGCGAATATAGTCTCCTACTTACAGTTTTTGGCGGGTTATCTTCGTATAATTTTAGTGGAATTCGAAGGCCAGCAAAAAGAGATACAAGTTCGATTCGCCACATTTCCCCGTAAAATACGGCGTTACATTCCACCGAAAATTATGTGTATAAGCTGTACTGTACGTCACGGCAGAGAGTTGGGAAGAACTAGACGCGCGTGGGAAATGCAACTGGACGTGCGGTTACCATGGCGACAGCTCCGGCGGTAGCCCTCTGAAGTAGCGCCTGCCTGATTATGCGGCAAATCCAATCAACTTCCCTCCAATCACAGCCAGAAGCGGCGCTGACAAAGTGGTAACAACAAGAAGAAGCGTAGAACTAACTCGTTGTTGTGTTTTTTTTTAATCATTTATCACGAAATGTGCATTCTTTGATAAAATTTAACACGTTACTGCTCGGCCAGCGTCGTCCGCAAGGCATAGATAATTTTGCAAAACATCGGAGGGACTTTTCCGGCATCGATCATTCTCACATCGCTGAGTAAGAATTCTGTGAACAGTCTGTCGATAATCATTTCCAACTTGAAGAAGGTGGTATTTTTTTTACGGCATACTACAAAAGTCGTAACGGCAACCGAGCGGGTTGCCGGCAAAAATTGTCTCCTATTTACATTTTTAGGCGGGCTACTTTCGTCTAATTTTCGTGGAAGGTATATGATAAAATAATACAAGTTCGAATCTTTTGGACCCACAAAGGACTGACAGCATAAACACGATCGTCATCTAATATAAACGGAATTGCTGGGTTGAAGACTATACACTGACATGAATGGACTACTAGTATTTATACGCATAAATTGACCGTTTTGCATGTATTTAAATATGAATAAAGGATATTGTGTTTGGTCATAACTTAATATTTCTAGGAACGTTGATACTCCTTGGTTCGGCATCGGCAGCTAATTTTCTAGACTAGGAAAGTAGGATTCAGGTTTCCATCCGCCTGCTGATCGTCATGGTTACAAACTCGACAAACAAGACTTACCTGTTCCTGACGGAGCTCTTGGGTCGGAACACAGCCATCGTACGATCCTGGTCGTCGAGCAGTCGACATACAGCTGATCGTCATGGTTGCAACTCGACCAACAAGACCTACCTGTTCTGTTCCTGACCGCCTCGGACGTTCCTGGTCGTCGGGCAGTGGACCCACGCAACCATATTCAAGGGGCATACGTCTTGGTTCGACACAGACAATTGTTATTTTGCCGAAAATTTCTTCATCAGTTATTGGTTTTCTTGTTGAGTATGTGATCAAGTTTTTCTAACCTGTCATTGATTCAGTTAAAAGTTGCGTTAGCGTTACTAACATTACTTCTACTTCTAGTATTTTACGTTTCTAAAATGAACATGTTTTTAGTCAGTTTATCTACAACTGTTATGCGCTGTTCAAAGAGGTTCACTCTTTTACTAAAAGGGCCTATACGTTTACGGTTGTTTTTCAGCAACATATAGATATATAAATTTAGCTGGTCGGGATACTACGAAGAGGGATTTGACCAATGAAATAGGTAAACACGATATATCATTGCCTTTGGAACATGAAAGGTAAGTTTACTACCGATGTTATCGATCATCATTCGGCAGCTTCTACACCAGTCGGATCGTCATCATCTGTTCCGAATGTTGGAAAAACGGTAGGTTGTCCGTGAATATGAATATGTCCGTGTACAAACTTTAATTAATAAAGAAATTTTATACACTTAAACATTTAAAAACATTCTTAAGTCATTGGTCGTGGCTCCTTTAATATGAACAGGTTGGGAAATGAATTATAGAATTTGGAATACAGAATTTATAGATCATCCACCCCTGCGACATTGCCACAAAGTTTAAATATGACGTACGCTACCGCTGCGTGTGCAGTCTACGAAGTATTTTAATTAGTCTAGATCTGCTCTAGAAATTGTCAATAATACAAATAAAACAAAGTTAGATAAATCAAGTAGGTTGATAAAACCCCCTTGGATAAACCAAGAAAAAATAACCACATATTAAACACGGGGCTAGATCGGAGTAGAAAATAAACGCAGAATATTGCAACAGTCAACGTGGCCTTCTTCTGTGGGAACATACTTTCAAAGAAGCCGCTCCTTACCGTGCATGTGTCAATCAAATTGAGCAGCACGTGAGACCGGACCAGACCAAATTCTGGAGGTTTACAATGTAATTTTTCTACAAGTTTACCAGCACCGTAACAGTCACGTCAATCGTGTACTTACACACACTAAACAATCAAAACAGCTGTTGATTTTATCGCAACGATATAAGTTTCATATTTGCGCTCAAATAACCCAATCTTCCACAACCTGTCCCACGTTCTGGACCCCACACAAACCGTGTACACGTCTAAATGTAATATGATATGCTAGTAGTCGCGCCGTGGCGAACTTTAGGAAGGTTGGAATATTTATAAACAGGTCACGTTCCACCGGAGGCGGGGCGGCGCTTGAAGTTCGGATGTAGATACTTACATGTAGTATCTGCCGGTCGAAGCCTGTTTACTTGGTAGTGAGACCGCCAGGATTTTGTACGACTACACTGGTCGCACTGGACATTCCTTGTTGTTCATTCTGAAACTGAAAGACTAGTGTACTTACCTATCAGTTCGGAACATGATTAACTTGTCTTCACTTTCATCGATAGATAAGAAATGCAAACACAGACTATTGTAGCTATTTACAGTGGCAAGTATCGTGTAGTGTGGGCGAATTTGATATCGCTACACCAGCGTACAAATAATGCAACAACAGAAATAGGACACAAATAATTCAACATAGAGTCGGTAGGTTTTCTTCGGGTGGTCCTGACACTGGCCGCGGTAGCGGGCCGTCCTCGTCACGCATGGTCAGACAGAAGCAGAATTTACTCCATGTTTTCTGATTTAGAAAAACACATCTTGCCATTCTTGGCAAAAAAACAATTTATTTGATGTTTTCTTGTCATGTACGTATAAGATTCAAACTTGCACTACACAGTCGGTTCCTCAAAATTGTAGCAAATCTTCCGAGAAAGAACGTGGTAGGTTAGGTAGCGGCGCGGGTGCGAGGTCGAACCATACATTTTGTATCTTCGGAAGGATTTTTTCCGGTACGTGACCCTGGCGCTAGCCACGGCAGTGCCGAAAGATCGGGGTCCAGTAAAAGCATACTTTGCCATATATTCTGCTTAAGAAAAAGACACCTTTGTGGAAATTTATTTCTTATTCTTTAATTTTCACGTATCAAATTTAAACATGTGCGGAACAGTCGGTTCCTCAAAATTGCAGCAAATCTTCTAGAAATATCGTGGTTGGGAGCGGCGCGGGTGCGTTCTAGACTGCGAGGTTATGCGTTAGTTCAGAAACAAATTGGGAAATTGGGCGTGATACGTTCTCCGCCCTCCGCGCGGGGGTCTGCATATGAAAAGAAGCCGATTTCTGCCAAACCCCGAACTTTGGACGGCACGGGCGTGTCTAGAAAATGTTTATGAAAAGAAGAGGCGTGTCTGAAATCTATTCATTGATCGTCTAAACGCGGTTAGACGTGATTTCATGCATATCAGACGCGGGTACACGCATATCTAATCGCGTTTTACCCGAGAATTGCACGAGTTTTAATCGCGATTTACACGAGATGTAATCGCGACTTGCACGACTTTTGCACGCGATTAAATCGCGTTCAGACCGGACCATAAACGTAGTCGGTACTGTATTTTACTCGTTTCACAAGATGCAGGTCTTGGGAATCGGTATTGTTTAGGCCCGTAATACGAGTCAGATTTCGTAAGGTGCAATTCCACGGAGTCTTAATTTTCGCCCTGCCAATCTGTTCTCTTCCGTAACTAACTCCATTTTCGGCAACAAGTTAAGGCGGATTCAATCTTAGATTCAATCTTCTCTGAGTATGAAGTCTTAAAACTTTAACCATGCACATATCTCCAACATGATATTGATTTAATTTTCAGTATCAAATTAGCTTGTATTTCAACTATTTTACTCATTTGGCAAGATGCAGGGAATAGGTATTGTTTAGGCCCGTATTTTTTTTTTAGCCGTAATATGGGGTCAGATTTCGTAAGCTTCAATTCCACGGAGTCTTAATTTTCGCCCTGCCAGTCTGTTCTGCTCCCTAACTAACTCCATTTTCGGCAACAAGTTAAGGCAGATTCAATCTTAGATTCAATCTTCTCAGAGTATAAACTCTTTAAACTTTAACCATGTACATATCTCCAACATGATTTTTCCCTTGTATTCCAACTATTTTACTCGTTTGACAAGGTGCAGGTCTTGGTACGTAATTGGTATTGTTTAGGCCTGTATTACGGGTCAGGTTTCCTTCCACGGAGTCTTAATTTTCGCCCTGCCAGTCTGTTCTCTTGCGTAACTAACTCCATTTTCGGCAACAAGTTAAGGCGGATTCAATCTAAGATTCAATCTTCTCAGAGTATAAAGTCTTTAACCTTTAGCTGTACCTGTATGAGGTAGAAACAAATTACATGCCAAGAATGAGTAATTTGCCTGGTTTCCGTTCTGTTCTAGCTCAGAATCAGGTTCACCCCTTTGATTGCTTCTATGTGTCACCTGTCATTGAGAAACAATTGGCATTTGAATGCTTGGGGATGGAGCCAGACTTTTCTCTGTTGACGTGCTTGTTGGAGAAAACTGGCAGGGTTGAACAAGTCCACCTTCCCCATTGTCCAGGGCAATTGGAAGTGCTGATCGGGCAAGTGCATGTCCTAACCCACTTGTCTGATCGGGCAAGTACGATCCATGAGAGAGATTTTGATATTATAATACATGTACCTTTCTCAGTCATAGCATCAAGTATTGGTCAACACAGAAAAATAGAGCTAACAATAAAAAAATTCCATTGATGGAATTGAAAATTCTTTTTAATAGACAGATGTCACTTGTGAAAAAGTAAGTTCAGGCAAGTAAATTTACTATGTACTTGCCAGATAGGACAAGTGAATTTTAGAAAACTTGTCCAACCTATAGGAACTAGAATAGGATGGATCCCAGGCTAGAGAATAATCCTGGCCCTTGCTAATGTTGCCTGCTGCACGTACCACTGCGCACTGCGGCGTAGTACCCAGTAATCCTGCCCCTGATTCACAAGATTGGGTTTGGATCCCGGCCTAGCTGTTAATGTTACAGATGCAGGCTGCAGGCCAGGCCTTAAGGCCTATCATTGTGCCTTATTAACCTCTCCTTGTGTAGGAGGTTTGAACAAAGTATAGGAAAACCAATACCCTTTTCTTTCCATGAATAGAATCAAAGAAGAACCATGTACTTTTCTGAATAGCAGTACTAGTACCTAACTGCAGGGTTGGACAAGTTTTCTAAAATTCACTTGTCCTATTGGGCAAGAACATAAAGATATACTTGCCTGAACCAACTTTTCACTTGCCCAAAATTTAAATGACATTTTTCTATGTATTTTCAGTTCTGTCGATGGGATTCTTGTTATTGGCTCAATTTTTCTGTGTTGACCAATGCTTGATGCCATGACTGTGATAAGTAGGAAGCATATATCAAAATCTCACTCAATTGAAAAAAAAATCTCATTTAATCCTTCCCCTGATTCCCAAGATTGGGTTTGGATCCCAGCCTAGCTGTTAATGTTACAGATGCAGGCTACAGGCCAGGCCTTAAGGCCTGTCATTGTGTCTTATTAACCTCTCCTTGTGTAGGAGGTTTGAACAAAGTATAGGAAAACCAATACCCTTTTCTTTCCATGAATAGAATCAAAGAAGGACCATGTACTTTTCTAAATAGCAGTACCTGACTGCAGAAGAACTTTTGTATCTGGAACTGACTGTTAGGAGTTGGAATATGTTCAAGCTTGCTAGCAAGACACACCTGAATACCCTGTTTTTGAAATCAACAGAATGTAGGTTACCTGCAGATAAAGGAGAACTAGCATTAATGTGCTATTAAACTGTGTTACAAGAATGTGTAGTGGTCAAGATTTTATCATCTTCTTCCTGTGCTGCATGATGTCATTGTCACACTTGTTAATCATCTGTTTTCAGACTGAACCACTGGTTTGCGGGGGGTTTGTCCCAGCCCTGGTCGTTCCATGCCGTCAACCTCCTCCTCCATGCTGCCAACTGCGTACAACTGTCTCTTACAAATGTTTGTACCGGTCCTGTAGTTACCCAACATACACTTGTGTCATCTGTTTTCAGACTAAACCACTGGTCTGTGGGGGGAGTTGTTCCAGCTATGGTCGTTCCATGAACTGTTCTACGCTGCAATGATTTTGAGTACAACAGCCTTAAACACGTACATGTAATTACAATATGTTTTACACTTGTATATCATTTGTTTTCAGACTGAACCACTGGTTTGCGGGGGGTTTGTCCCAGCCATGGTCGTTCCACGCGGTCAACCTCCTCCTCCATGCTGCCATCTGCGTACAACTGCTGCACGTGTTCTCTGTAATCTTCGGCGGAGTTCGACGCGACGTCTCGGGAGAAAGGGTCTTCGCCGCTCCCCGGGCCAGTTTCCTCGCTGCCACACTGTTTGCTGTTCACCCTGTACATACGGAAAGTGTAAGTTCTGAAATGACTTGTTGAATGCCTGTCTTTTTGTTGAATGATGCCTCAATATGTTCATCATTATGCATAATATTCCATCAATGATTTTTTTTTAGTTCATCTTTTTTTTTTATATTGCTGCAATGAATACATGTAAAGAAAAGCAGTGGAGATGACCAACAGGGCTCTAAAGTGTGCCTATGGTCACTGGCCACCAAGATTTGGTTCAGGACAACTCCGTGCACACATGTGCTTTGGAATAATTTTGGGACGTTTTCTGCATCAAAGGGGAACAAAAAAAACCAAGAAAGTAATCACTCAGATCCAGACGCACTCTGATTACCAATGCACACAGTCTTGGAAAGGAACTTAAGTCTCACTCTGACACATCTACAACAAAGTCTAATTGTGTCCCAAGTGTCTTGAGGCAAAAATAAGGATTTGATTTGTTTTCCAAATCAAAAGAGAAAGACAGCAGAAAGAAATCATCCTGATCCAGATACACTCAGTTTACCAATGCAAACAGTCTTGGCAAAACAGCTATACTGATGAATATCTACATTAAAGTCTCATTGTGTCTTAAGTACCTTGAGGCAAAGATTTGATCAAAAGGGAAAAATACAGCAGGAAGAAATCACTCACTGCAGACGCACTGAGCTTACCAATGAACACAGTTTTGGCAAACAACT
Organism: Branchiostoma floridae; assembly: GCF_000003815.2. Classification (NCBI taxonomy): domain Eukaryota; kingdom Metazoa; phylum Chordata; class Leptocardii; order Amphioxiformes; family Branchiostomatidae; genus Branchiostoma; species Branchiostoma floridae. The sequence goes on from NC_049990.1 coordinate 4,720,529, forward strand.
GATGCACAGTTAATCTACATCTAACTCCTAAGCTCATTGTATCCCAAGTATCTTGAGGCAAAGATTATGTATGTTTCATGTTTATAAACAATTATAAGTGGAAAAGACAATATAAAGGAATTATACAAATCCAGAGGCACTCAATTTACCAATGTACACAGCTTTTGCAAACAACTATAATGCACAGTTGATCTACAATGTCATGTATGTCTCATTGTATTCTAAGTACCTTGGGGCACAGATTTAGTCAGGGCTCAAAATACCACCTGCATATCCAAGTTAGTGCAGGTAAAACTGGAGCTGTGCAGGTATTTCTGGTGTCTACATGCACCTAATCTGCACTGGTCTGTCTACTGGAATTTATACATAAATGACAATTATGAATGTAGTATCAAAGTATCAAAGAAAAAATAGCAATGGCTCCTCAACAATGTTAGTATATTCCATACTTCCTAAATTCAGAGTGGTGCAGGTAAAATTTGTCTGGTGCAGGTAATTTTTACTGTTGCCTGCACCAGTGCAGGTATGCAGAAAAAAGTATTTCGAGCCCTGCAAGTGAAAGTCTGACTACATTCTTAGAAAACAGCCTTTTCTTGTCTTTCTCTTCTGACTGAGTGACAGTGTATTTAGTTTAGTCTGTGTCTTGTGAAGTGGAAAAATGCCAACTCAGGGTCAGAGTAAATCCTTTGGCTGGAGAGTTTGAGCCAAAGTTAATGAAATATTTGTACAGATGTCAAGATAGCAGAGCCGCTCAAGTTTTACTAGTTATTAGGCAGTGCCAGTAAAAGCACTTGACTGTTGTCTGACACAACATTGAGATGCAAAAAAAGCCAAAATGCCAATAAAAGTGTAAGCCTGAAATATGGGGTAAAATTTCATTGTAGCTGAAACTTGGCATTTGTGAAATAATTCATATTACATGAAATAATCAGAAATGTGGCAAATGAGATGTATGGTCTTTAAGACTTAATGATTTCTTTTGCACAGTTGCAGCAAAAGATACATAATCAAAAATCATGACCATAGCTAGTCCAGAAGTCAAAACCAGAACTTCTGTTGCATCCATAAAAAGTTGCTAGCAGGCCCCCAAATGTAATTATTTCGAGGTCTCATCAAAACCTACCCACATACCAAATATCAAGACAATCCGTCCGCATTATCTGGATAACTTGGTCACAATCACACAGACACACACAAACGTTTCCGAAAGTATAACCTTTTTGGCCAAGGAAACAAAAGATATGGCAGAATGACTCTTGAACAGTTAAAATCTACCTTTCTGTACCTCTCTGTAGAATTAATCTATAACCAGTTGCTACTATCATAAAGCCTGCAAAGCTCTTGTGTTATCCTGGTAGGCTGTTCTGCCATTTGAATAACTCCAATTCATATGAATCATATCCAAACGTATGTGTTCCAGTATTGAAGCCGACATGTTCTGATTCCAGCATCCACCATTTTCAGTCTTGCTAAGATGTTTCACAAAGGAAGATCCAGTCTCCTTTCCTACCTTTGATCTAAGGGTGGATACCTGCACAGAAAGTTCAGGAACAGCCGTATAGGTCAGGTTCAGGTCCAGAGGATCAGGTACAGGCCTGGACCTGAACCTGGACCTGATTGTCTGTGAGAACTTGTGAATGGCTGATACTAAAAATGGTCCGTTTTGCCACAAAGGAAATTCAATCTGTTTGATGGAGTATTTGACTTCTAAGTTGGTACAAAAATCCTATCTTTTACCAAATTTTTACAGTCAAACTTGGTCTGAGTTAACAGAGGCAGAAATTTTGCCAGTAGAAGTAAGATAGTACTATACTCTGACTTGTTATTTTCTTGGGATGCTAAGGCCCAAAACACGGCCTGCTGGTATAAATGTGTTCATTTTCTATTTGGTCCAGCATCCGGTCCACTGACTTTTTTCATGTTCATTATTTACTTCAGTGGAACTTCTTGTTTTGTTACATCGTGTGCTAGATAAGCTGAGGTCTTGTTTTTTCGTAAATAATGTGGTGTTTTTCTGTTGCAGGTTGCAGGAGTAGTGGGGAGGGCGGAGCTGCTGTGTGCTCTCTTCTTCTTCTCAGCCTTCCTGTGTTATGTTCGCTCATGCCATGAAGGTGAGTTAAAGGTCCAACATTTATGTAATTTGTAAACAGGAATTAAGAAAATGAGAGAAACATCAAGATCAGCCTTTGTCTTCAACTGCTTCCATTAAACCCTCTTTGCAATACATAGGGGATTGCAGAGTGCCACCAGAGAGAGATTAGAATTGTATTTCTGTGACCCACTGTATTATAATGGAAACTGTTAACAGGATACAAAAGTATGATTTAAAGACAAAAGGCATATACAAAAGGTTAAAATATGTGTTCTTTAGCTATGAAATTGCTTGACCTATAATAATTGTTGGTTGTTCAGCAAATGCTCAGTGGTCACAGCATAATTTGAAAACAAAGAACTGTCACCGACTAAAGGTAAAAAAAAAACAGCTTCATGGGTGTGTTATAAAAGTGTCAGCTAATGGCCTACATCAATGCAAACAGATACTAAGAGAATGGAGGAAGCAGATTTATCCTTGACTGTGATCTTCCATTAGAGAAACCAATAATATATGCAAACTGGGAATTACCACATTCTGTAAGACCTCTTATCAACTTGAAACAGTTCCTGTGCAGTTGTGTTATGTAGGTGGGCTTAAGTCTACATCAATGCAAACAGGAACTCTGCGAGTGAGACAGGAAGAGATTGTCCTTGACTGTGATCTTCCATTAGAGAAGCCAAAATGGTGTGAAAACTGGGAATTACTGTCGCCTTGTTATTTCGTAAAACCTCTCACCAACTTGCAACAGTTTCTGTGCTGTGCAGTTGTGTTATAAAAGGTTTACATCAATGCAAACAGAAGCTAAGAGATTGAAGGATACTGATTTTTCTTCCACTATGATCTTCCATTAGAGAACCCAATAATATATGGAAACTAAGAATTACAGTGCTATTTGCTAAGACCTCTCTCCAACTTCAAGAAGTTTCTGTACAGTTGTGTTATGTAGGTGCTAACAGGAACTATAGTAGAGTGACGAAGAAGACAGATTTATCCACTGTGATCTTCCATTACAGAAGCTGTGAATTACCATATTCCGAAATACCTCGAGCTCTCACCAACTTGAAACAGTCCCTGCGTGTGCAGTTGTGTTATGTAGGTGGGCTTAAGTCCACATCAATGCAAACAGGAACTATGCGAGTGAGAGGAAGAGATTGTCCTTGACTGTGATCTTCCATTAGAGAAGCCAAAATGGTGCAAAAACTGGGAATTACTGTCGCCTTGTTATTTCCTAAAACCTCTCACCAACTTGCAACAGTTTCTGTGCTGTGCAGTTGTGTTATAAAAGGTTTACATCAATGCAAACAGAAGCTAAGAGATTGAAGGATACTGATTTTTCTTCCACTATGATCTTTCATTAGAGAACCCAATAATATCTGAAAACTGAGAATTACAGTGCTATTTGCTAAGACCTCTCTCCAACTTCAAGAAGTTTCTGTACAGTTGTGTTATGTAGGTGCTAACAGGAACTATAGTAGAGTGACGAAAAAGACAGATTTGTCCACTATGATCTTCCATTAGAGAAGCCAATAATATAAGAAAACTGTGAATTATATTCAATCTGTAAGACCTCTCACCAACTTGAAACAGTCCCTGTGCAGTTGTGTTATGTAGGTGGGCTTAAGTCTACATCAATGCAAACTGGAAATATGGGAGTGAAAGGAACAAATTTGTCTTTGACTGTGAACTTCCATTAGAGAAGCCAATATATCATTAAAACGGGGAATTACCACATGGCAATGTCATTTCCTAAGCCCTCTCACCAACTTGAAACAGTCCCTGTGCAGTTGTGTTATGTAGGTGAGCTTAAGGTCTACATCAATGCAAACAGGAACTTCCATTAGTGATCTTCCAATAATATATGAAAACTGGGAATTACCATATTCCGTAAGACCTGTCACCAACTTGAAGCAGTTCCTGTGCAGTTGTGTTATAAAAGTGTCAGCTAAAAGTCTACATTAATGCAAACAGGAACTTTAGGAGTGAAAGGAAAAGGTAGTCCTTGACTCCGATCTTCCATTAGAGTAGCCAAAGTGGTACAAAAACTGAGAATTTCTTTGGCAATGTTATTTCCTAAGAGTTCACACCAAGTTGAACTTGAAACAGTCCCTATGCAGTTGTGTTATGTAGGTGGGCTTAAGTCTACATCAATGCAAACAGGAACTGTAGTAGAGTGACGAAGAAGACAGATTTGTCCACTATGATCTTCCATTAGAGAAGCCAAAATTGTACAAAAACTGGGAATTAGTTCAATTACTGTCACCATGTTATTTTCTTGGTTTTTAACTCTCACCAACTTAAACTTCAGTATTTGCAGTCCTGTCATCAAGTCAGACTGGAACTGAAATTTAAAAAAAAAATGAAGGAAATGGATTTGTCCACTGCAGTCTTTCATAAAGAAGAAATTTGATTTGAAAACTGGGAATTACCTTTCCTTAGAACAATCATCACCAACTTGAAACAGCTATTTTTACAGTCGTGATGAAGGCAATAAGGAGGGTGTCAGTGATAACGTCACTGTCAAACATGAAAGCACACTTGACAAAGGATAAAGCAAACCCATGCATGCCTGCCTTTTTATTGGGGATGTAAGAGGTTGAGAAGGGTTCTGGTTGAGTACCAAGCAGGGTTGTAGCCAGCCCAAAATCATTTTCCGTCCCCTCGATTTTGAATGGCTTTGGCACAGTGTTCCTAGGGGGGGTCCAGGGGCATACTAACAAGGAAAATTTTGAAATCTAGACCCTCTGAAACGCTATTTCCTGCATTTTGAGGGTTGACAATTTTGCTCACAGAGGACAGAATAGGCAAAAAATTTTTCCGTCCCCAGCTGCAAAATTCTGTCTAAGGACAGAAGGACGGGTGCTGGCTACAACTCTGGTGCCAAAAATGGAGTGAAAAGACTATTGATCAGAGCAAGAGTTAAAGTAAAAGGGAGACAACTCCACAGTGATAAATTCTTGGCACATACAAAAGTTCAATATAAAAGTGTCTGTCTTTTCTAGTCACAAAGCTAGAGCAGTCGATTGAAATGGTTCTTTATGACATTTGTATCCTTTCCAGTAGAATGTCATGAATTAAGGTAAAGGATGGTTGTATGACTTGAGGTTGTATTGATTGAACTTAGAAAGTAAAAGCAAGACACCCAAACATTGATATTGTATTTGACATACACGTGTAGTTCAATACCTTTAGAGAAAGAGTCTGACTGCCTTTTCATTAGTCACCAAACTAGAGCAGTTCTGTGAAACCACCCTCACACTCAGGGTTGACAATCAAGGCAAAGCCTATGATATCACCCCTGACAACTCAGCCACAGTATTCGGTTATTAGGGGTGCCTTGCTTATGAATATTAATGAGCTTGCCCTTATATGGGCAGTCAGCCGTTGGGGATCGGGCGTTGGCATGGTGAGCAAACAAAGTCATGGTAATACGTAACATGATTGGCTGATAGCTTCCCAGCGGCCTTTGCGAGACAGCTTGCGACAACAACAAGCCCAACAAAGGCCTATTCTCTGATTGGTCGACAGCTTGTTTGTGGCGACAATCATAATAGCCACTAATAGGGCATGGGATAGCAGGGCCCCATAAGGTAGTGCCGTTGGGGACCGGGCGTTAGGAGGATGTGTGAAAGTGTTGAGATTGTATCCTTCCCTGTTGAGTGCCAGGAATGAAATCAAAGGAATATTGATTTTAAAGTAAAAGCAAGACACCTCCACATTGATAATGTAATTGACATATAAGTGTAGTTCAATACCTTTGGAGAAAGAGTCATACATGTAGTTCAATACCTTTGGAGAAAGAGTCTGACTGCCTTTCAAGTCTCAAAACTGGAACAGTTCTTTGAAAATGGTTGAAATTGTACTCTTTATAGTTGAGTGCCAGGAATGATGTCAAAGGCGTATTGATTGAAGTTTTTTAAAGTAAAAAGACACCTCCACATTGATAATGTATTTGACATTTAACTGTAGTTCAATACCTTTGGAGAAGGAGTGCCTTTTCAAGTCACAAGGAGCAGTTCTTTGAAATGGCTCAGATTGTACATAATATCCTTTTCAGTCCAAGAAGGAAGTCAAAAGCTGTATCGATTGGAGTTAAAGTAAAAGCAATACACCTTGATATTGTATTACTGACACTTACTGCAATACAATTAGAGAAAGAGTCTGCCTGACACTGACAGTGCCTTTTCAAACCATGAAATTGCAGCAGTCCATTGAAATAGATTTAAGTTCTGACTCCTGTAACACTTTAGCCAGGGCTTGAAATTCATTTTTTGGATTTGGGTGCACCAGAAAATTTGTCAACGGAATATTATTGGGAAATCACAATAACAATACACTTTCTGTTGTATCTATAATGCTATGGTATGATATGCATAAGCACAGATGTGGAGCATTGAAAATTTTGATGAAGCCAAATTCCAACTTCAAATTTTTAAACAAGTACTATGACAGATATTCTATTATCTTTCAAACATCTTGATGTCAAGAATATGGTGTATAGTATTATACTTTGATATCTTTACATGCGTAAACTTGCAGAAGTATTTGGGTGCACAGAACCAATTTTGGGTGCACCAGAGTGCACATTCACCCAGTACATTTTGAACCCTGTGAAGTCCCAAAATTAGAGCAGTCCATTGAAATAGATTTAAGTTCTGACTCCAGACAGTCTGTTACACAGTAGCAAAGATTGAGCGCAGATCTATATTTTGATATACTTAGATGCGTAAACCTACAAAAGTAAATGTATTTGGGTGCACAGAACCAATTTTGGGTGCACATGCACCCAGTATTTTGAGCCCTGTCAAGTCCCCGTAATTGGAGCAATCCATCGAAATAGATTTAAGTTTTGACTGCTGTTACACAGTAGCAAATATTCAGCGCAGATCTATACTTTGATATCTTTAGATGTGTGAACCTACAAATTAAAGTACATGTATTGGGGTGCACAGAACCAATTTTGGGTGCACATACTCCCAGTATTTCGAGCCCTGTCAAGTCCCCAAATTGGAGCAGTCCATTGAAATAGATTTAAGTTCTGACTGCTGTTACACAGTAGCAAAGATTGAGGGCGGATCCATACGCGTGCGATGCGTAGAAAATTGGAAACAGAGCGTGATCCCACTCCTTAGTGAAGCGCCCACCGTGAAGAAACGATCTTATTATTACGGGTCGTAAAGAAATCCATTGACTCCCCTCCGCAAGCCAAATAAAGCCGCAGGCAGTCCGTTAATGGCGCCACGCACCGTTGGCAGGCCCGCTCGCACCTACTTCAAACGCGCTGCTGGCTGATAAAAGACGTTACAGGTTTTCGGCGGCTTATTTCCACCACGAGGCAATTTCCACCGGTGGTTCGGGGAGGTGATAGGGGATGAAGGGGTGTTAGGAACATGTGCTGACATACATGTAAAGTTTTTATGGTAACCTGCGGGCATGTAATAAGGTGTGTGTGGGGGAAGGGCTTGACTCTGAACGACATGAAGTATATTTCTAGTGAGGTCAATGCCCATGAAGTCGGTACTTTCAAGTGCAGAGTAACTAATTAAGTCTAAACAAACATTAATCATCTTAAAATTAATGCATTATAGCATGTACTGTTATGATCGTAATTGGCTAGCCAGTCAATACATCTATGGGTTTAACATAGGTAGTAGACGTATACAACTTCTTGGGAAACATGGATACACTATACAAGTATTTAATTATGAATTGGGCTTTTATTGGCGATCTCTTGTCAATGAGGCCACACATCCAGCTCATCACAAAAGTACCTGTAAGTTAGTGTAACCCCTGTGAGAAGGGTATACTGTACTTTTACTTTTAGGCTCAAGTATATTAACCTTGCAGAAGTAGCCTTTTGGCACCAATTCTGTATTATTATGATGAAGAAGAAAGGAAAAGAGATTAATGACAGCATAATATTGAATGAATAAAGAGGTCCTTTTTACCCAACCATTGCTTTGTTCTCACCAACATTTCGGTGAGAATAAAGCTGTATATATGGCCTCCTTCTGTCAATATTGACCATGGTAAAATCCTAATTGATATCAGCCCTACAGCGTCGACTGGGCCTAAACAGTCCTATACGAGAATGACAATCTCTGCCACACAGGGCACATCTGTAACTTAAGTGTAAGCTGACTCAGGTCTGTTGCAGAGAATAAAGCAGTGGTTGTGTAAAAAGAGTCTCTTTATTCTGTGACCCACTAAACTGGTGAAACTATTCACTTCATGGATGTAATAATATTGTGGATCAAACCCATGACCATACCAATTAACTGACTGCAAGGCGAAAATTCTACACACTAGGCTATTACACTCTAAGTAACATGTGCTTTGACCAATATATTCAGATAATACACACTTCAGTAAAGGGCCAACAACCCCAATTCCCTGTGTACCTCCAAGTCTTTCAAGCAACAGCCAGGAATTTTGCTGCCCTTAGAACTGTGTGCGACACCAGATACCACAGAAGAAGATGAAAAAGGCATTAAAGAAGACGCATTAGACAACTGCACCAAGGGGTCCTGGCCTTATTGGATTTTCAAACACCCCAATTTTTCTTTTCCTGCGGATAGCTGGAGGGTTGGCGGATCTTATAAACTGCTTTAACCCACCAAAGTATGGCCCCAAGACCTCAGGGACCTCAGCCATTGATTTTGAGTCCTTTCAGCACACAGGAAAGTCATTCAGCACCAAGGACATCCATCGTGTCACCTTCCCAGAGAAATCCAGTGGTTATTGACCCTGCTGTTGGACCAGAGGGTCCAGGGTTCAAATCCCATCTGTTCAACCTCACCTGATTATTACTTTGTATGCTACTGAAGAGCATTGAATGATGAAGGGATGTTTATCAAACAAGTTTTGATAAAATTTGGCCGTCGCAGGTTTATACAATTCTATGGAAAGGGGTATAAATTCTATTTCAGAGCATGTGCCTAGTTGAGAAAAACAACAAGACTTTCCCTGAGCTTGTACATACAATATACTACACATTCTGTCACTTGGAAGATATTTTCATTGTTTTACAGTTCAATATTTTTGTAGGATTTCAGCGAGGCTATGATAGAACTGACAAGTATCTATTTTTCTGTCATGGGGCAGCCAAAATTTACACAAGCCATCTATAACTGTCTGAACAGTGCCCCCAATTTACTGCCTTAAGCCTATCATATGTGACCTGAAGCCCTAAGGTAGATCAGATTTTGACACTTCTCCATGTTTCTCGAGTGACATCGTGCAAATCAGGTAGGGCGTTTGGCCAAGAACCCAGAGGTCCTGGTTTAAAATTCTGTGGCATACATGTGCCACTGATGTTGTGCCCTTGGGAAAACACTTTTGAATTACGTTTCTCACTCCACCAGGTATAAAAATGGATACCTGACTTTGGTTGGGGAGGTCAAAGGTGGTGGATGGAGAGGGATAGGTTCTGCCTTCCAATACCATGCCCCAGATAAAGGAAATAAAAACCCACTGGCCCTGCAGCCTCTAAAAGACTATATATGGGACTTCCTTTACCTTTACCCTTTTCCATATACATTGTAGCATGGGTAGTCCACTGGTTAGTAGCCTTGCCTCTTGAACTACCTACATGTAGAAGCCGTGAGTTTGGTACCTGCTGTGTCACTCACTAGACATACAAAATGTACATGCTTAAGCTGTGAACCACTGTTCATTGCGTCCATAGGAGTTAGGGGTATTCCCTGGTGCAGTAGAAGCCAGTTTAATTGCACGACGGATTACAGCACACTTCTGTTAATTGCACTGAATCCCCATTATTGCACCACCAGGTGCTGGATAATTGCACGAAATACGCTGGCAAATGGGGTGTGCAATTGAATGGCTTCTACTGTGTAATGAAACCTGTGAATACTGTACAAAAGTGTACAATGTCATCTATATTCTCTGATGGACTCTCCAGGACCCCCAGTGCTGGTGTTGAGATCACTTTTTTTAAATAAGCTTTTTTTAACTTCCACTTTTTTGCTAGATAGGATTTTGACACATGTGCATGTTTGCCCTTACAGGTACCCAGGACAACCAGTGCTGATATCAAGATCATTTTTTTTTAAACGAGTTTTTTGACTTCCACTTTTTAGTTAGATAGGATTTTGACCCATCTCCATGTTTCCCTACCAGGTACCCAGGATCCCCAGTGCTGTCCGGAGTCGTTCTCAGTCCGCTGGCTGGCAGCCAGTGTGGTCCTGTGTGCTGCTTCTGTACTGTGTAAGGGGCAAGGAATCACTGCCATTGTGAGTCAAACATTTTCTATTCTATATAAAAGTACATGTGCATAAGCACCACCTGGCCATTGATATACAGTCAAACCTGTACTAGTGACTACCGGTCCACTGGCTGTGTGGTCCTGTGTGCTGCCTCTGTACTGTGTAAGGAGCAAGGAATCACTGCCATTGTGAGTCAAACATTTTCTATTCTATATAAAAGTACATGTGCATAAGCACCACCTGGCCATTGATATACAGTCAAACCTGTACTAGTGACTACCGGTCCACTGGCTGTGTGGTCCTGTGTGCTGCTTCTGTGCTGTGTAAGGAGCAAGGAATCACTGCCATCTTGAGTCAAACATTTTCTATTAAAGTACATGTATTGAAGCTACAATCAAACCTTCACTCTGACTATGCGCTTTAGCATCCGTTGCTCCCCTTGTTCCCGATTGACAATTGGACTGCCTCTACAAAATGGCCTCCTGGCCATTGGTATACGGTCAAACCTGTACTAGTGACCACATCTACTTGATGACCACCTAGCCATTGATATACATGTAGATTTTTTCTACTTTACTCTCCAAGCAGATGTCTGGCTCCAACTTGTTTGGATGTCATTTGAGGCATTTCCAATTGGGCTTGCTATTTTATCAGGTTTTCTGTTTGTGTCCCAGCCAAATACATGTGCAAAAAAAAGAAAACCTGACAAAATAAAAAATCTGATAAAATACCTTAAAAGATGCCCAAGTATTACCTCTGCTTTGAAAGTGATGTTGATATTCATTGTTCATTGTGAATGTTTATTCATGAAAACTGAGGTATGGACGTAGACATTTTGTTGATTTTTTTGTTGTCAAAACAACACCTGACAAGATAGAAAACCTGATAAAAGTGTCCATTTCTTGTAATGAATGTTTATACACTAAAACCACACAGATTGCTTGAAAGTTCATAAAATGCAACGTATAGATTGATTTGAGCATTTGCCTTTGAAGTGTTGATGACAGGGTCATTTAAACTGAGCTATGGACGTGGACATTTTGTCGGTTTTCTTTTCATCAGCCAGTCAAATGCAGACCTGACAAAAAAAACCCTGACAAGATAGAAAGCCCGATAAAAACGTCCATTTCTTGTGATGAACGTTTATACACTTAAACCACACAGATTGCCTGGAAGTACATGAAATACATCATGTAGATTGAATTTAGCATTTGCGTTTGAAGTGTTGCTGACAGGGTCATTTAAACTGAGCTATGGACTTGGACGTTTTGTCGGTTTTCTTTTTGTTGGCCAGTCAAATGCAGACATGACCGGATCGAAAGTTTGGTAAAAACATCAATATTTCCTGATGAATGTCATGCATGAAAATCATACAGATCATTGGCTGAAAGTACATGAAATACGTCATATAGATTGTGTTCAGCATTTGCGTTTGAAGTGTTGCAGACAGGGTCATTTAAACTGAGCTACGGATGAAGACAGTTTGTCGTTTTTCTTTTCGTCAGCCAGTCAAATACATACCTGACAAAAGAAAACCTGACAAGATAGAAAGCCTGATAAAAACGTCCATTTCTCGTAATGAATGTTTATACACTTAAACCACACAGATTGCCTGAAAGTACATGAAATGCAACATATAGATTGATTTGAGCATTAGCTGTTTAAGTACTGCTGACAGGGCCATTTAAACTGAGCTATGGACTTGGACGTTTTGTCACTTCTTTTTTGTCGGCCAGTCAAATGCAGACATGACCGGATCGAAAGCCTGGTAAAAACATCAATATTTCCTGATGAATGTCATGCATGTAAATCATACAGATCATTGGTTGAAAGTACATGAAATACATCATATAGATTGAGTTTAGCATTTGCGTTTGAAATGCTGCTGACAGGGTCATTTAAACTGAGCTATGGATGAAGATAGTTTGTCGTTTTTCTTTTCGTCAGCCAGTCAAATGCAGACCTGATAAAAGAAAACCTGACAAGATAGAAAGCCTGATAAATATGTCCATTTCTTGTAATGAATGTTCATACACAAATATCACACAGATTGCCTGAAAGTACATGAAATGCAACTTGTAGATTGAGTTTAGCATTTGCGTTTGAAATGCTGCTGATAGGGTCATTTAAACTGAGCGATGGACTTGGACATTTTGTCACTTCTTTTCTGTCGGCCAGTCAAATGCAGACCTGACAAAATAAAACCTGACAAGATAGAAAGCCTGATAAAAACGTCAGACTTTTCTTGTAATGAATGTTTATACACAAAAATCACACAAATTGCCTGAAAGTACATGAAATGCAACATATAGATTGAGTTTAGCATCTGCGTTTGAAGTGTTGATGACATGGTCGTTTAAACTGAGCTATGGACTTGGACGTTTTGTCACTTCTTTTCTGTCGGCCAGTCAAATGCAGACATGACCGGATCAAAAGCCTGGTAAAAACATCAATATTTCCTGTTGAATACCATGCATGAAAATCATACAGATCATTGATTGAAAGTATATGAAATACATCATATAGATTGAGTTTAGCATTTGCGTTTGAAATGCTGCTGACAGGGTCATTTAAACTGAGCGATGGACGTGGACGTTTTCATTTCCCAGACCTCCCTGGATAACATTCCTCATTTCCTGACTTCTCTTTGTTATCTCAGGGTGTCTGTTCCGCTTACGACATCCTCATCCTGTGTTCAACCTAACCTGATCATTAGCCTGGTATCCAGTCGTAATATAGCTCCCGAGTCCCTTCTCTCCTCTTTGCAATTACATCCAGCCGTAATATAGCTCCTGAGTCTCTTCTCTCCTCTTCGTAATTGTGAAGAGGAGAGAAGAGACTCTGGAGATATATTACGGCTGGATACCAGGCTGCCTCATCATTACTTGTGAAACGCTCCAAGGGGCGAGTAGAACAGAAAGAAACAATATTACAAATATTCCCGGGAATCGAACCCGGGCCCGTCAGATCACAAAGCCATCACACAGGCGATGTCGCCAAAAGGTCAGAGCCGTTTGGCAAGGACGATCGGATGTGCTTGAACCCCACTGTTAACTTCTAGTACTTGGATGCTGCTGAAAAGCACTCTCAGATGTTGAGGTAGTCCACTGTTTATCATACATATTAGAACTGTCAACAGTTGAAAAGAGCTTGAATTTCAGGAAATCAAGAAAGAAGCTATAAAAAGTGATGGTCCATGTTCAAGAACTTTGCAACTCGATGGTATCAAAAGCTCCCCATTCTTGAGGTGTCACTAAAAATGTAGCCCGGTGGCTATTTAGCTGAATATTGGACAAGGCTATTTGCTAGCCGAACTTCTGGTCAGCGTGTTTAGATGTCACGTTCCTCAAATGAGCAGGAGATAAAAAATGTTGCTTTTGTTGTTTCAAGAAAACAGAAAACTGCCACCAGCTTTCGCATCACTAACAGAATCGCTCCCCGGCGACAGTAGATTAAACTGCCACTGCCATCCTCACTTCACGTTATCAATGTTATTTACTGTCTTCCCATGGTTATTGCAGGGTGTCTGTTCCGCTTACGACATCCTCATCTTGTGCCAACTCGATCCCAAAGTCTTCCTCTCCAAACTCCTGGCAGCTGAGAAGTCGCTGCAGTTTGTTAAAAAACAGGTAGGTGGCACTGCTGTATAGCTGCATGATTGACCATCATGTTGTATCTCAAGTCAAGAACTGGTTTGTTGTAAAGACTGTAGCCATGTGTTGAATAAACTGTGTATGAAAATGTCTTCTTACACAAAACAAGTCCATAGTACGTCTATTACAAGGTGCAATTCTAAAGACTACGTATAGGCATCCTTCCATCTTTCCAGATATTTTTAACAAAAATGTATATTACAAAAAGCTTATTTGATAGTAACGTGCACTGGAAAGAAGAGAAAAACGTTACGAAAAAGATAAATTGCTTTGCCCAGCTTAACTTCACTTAGAAGTTATATAATTCTCCATCTTAAAGGGGCAGAAAGGACATTAAGGTAAGAAAATAGCTCACACCTCAGCTTAATGTGTGTCTTGATAGTCCCTGAAGAAGACATCATCATTCCCTCGGTACATTTTGGGCATCCCAAACTACACATTTGCTCCAAGCAGTTAATTTTAAAGAAACAGCTAAGGAAATTCTTCACCCAAAAGACGTTTAGATATGAAATGATAGTTTCTATCCTGGTATTTTGTGTTTCTTGTGAAGCCCCAAAGGAGTCATCACCATTCCCTGTGTACATTTTGAGAATCCCAAACTGAACATTTGTTCCAAGCACTTAATTAATAGAAAAACAGCTAAGAGAGTTCTTCCCCAAAGAGACATTTAGATATGAAATAATAGTTCCCACCCTGGTATTATGTGTTTCTTGCGAACCCTAAAGGACTCATCACCATTCCTTGTGTACATTTTGGCCATCCCAAACTACACATTTGTTCCATGCAGTTGATTATAGGAAAACAGCTAGGGAAATTCTTCACAAGTCATTTAAGATATGAAATGATACTTTTACCCTGGTATTATGTGTTTTTTGCGAATCCCTGAAGAGGAAATGACCATTCCCTGTGTACATTTCAGCCAACCAAACTGGACATTTGTTCCAAGAAGTTGATTATAGGAAAACAGCCAAGAAAATTCTTCACCCATAAGACATTTGGACAAGAAATGATAGCTTCTACCCTGGTATTATGTGTTTCTTGCGAATCCCTTAGGAGGAAATGACCATTCCTTGTGTACATTTCCACCATTCCAAATAGGACATATTTCATCCATACGAGTTATCATGAGTTGGGCCCGTGGCACATTATATGCCTCACTGCACATAACAACAGTCGTAAAACTCCGTCAGGGTGACACAGAGCTGCTCAGTCTAGACAGGGTAATGTGGTCCTGGGGTGGTTAGGATGATGTACAGTTCTTGTAGATACCTGGGGGATGCTTGGATGTCTCTAGATGGAAATGGATGCTCCAGTTTTCATTGATGGATATTACCAATGAGAAAATCAGACAAACAGTGTTTGGATTTCAAGGTAATACCATGGGCCTAGAAGAAGGATTGGTAAAAATAAAAGAAATGGAAGAAACAGAAAATTTCAGATGTACATTTGTACAGTACTTGTAGCTACAAATGTACATTGGGGATGCTTCGATGTGTCTAGATGGGAATGGATGCTCCAGTTTTCATTGATTGGGAAAACAGTCAAACAGTCTTCAATGCTACTAGTATGGGCCTAGAAGGATTGGTAAAAAATTGCAAGAAACAGAAAATTCCAGATGTACAGTACCTGTAGCTACCTGGGGAATGCTTGGATGTGTCTGGATGGAAATGTATGCTCCAATTGTCTGTCATGGATGTTTCCTATGGGGAAAACTGCAGGCAAACAGTTGGACACAATCCTCTTATTCTTCTGCAGACATTTCAATGACTATACATTTGCTGAGTGCATAATGAACATTTTTTTTGTCAGTGCTAAGTGAACTTTTTATGTCAGAGCAAGTCGAACTTGGCCTATAGTGACATGAAAAGTTCACTTAGCACAGATAGAAACTCTTCATCATGCACTGATAAAGACAACAGAAAAGGTGTTGAAACATCTACAGAAGGCTGTGTACTGAAGAAAACTGTTTTCTATTGACATACCAACCTGACAAAACTATTTGATGTACATAGTATGCAAACTTGGTAACTTGGATACTTAAATAGTCCATTAGCTGACATACAACTTTACAAATTGTACTCAACTAATCTTCCTGGACATATGACATGTTACAATATGAACATAACACATATAAGTACTTACAGTTTGGTGTTTGGAATTCAAAGCATGGACCAGAAAAAGATTGGTATTAAAAACGATTGCTAAAAAGGCAGAAAATTCCAGACATCTGCAGTACATGACATGATGTAAAGAAGTCAGTTACTCAAGAATTTATATCCCTTCAGACATAACACAAGAACTAGAATGGAAATTAAGTACATGTAGTAGGCAAACTATGTAAATATACATAGAATTCAAAGCATTGGCTAGGAAAGAATTGGATGAAAACAGAAGTTCTAGAATTAATGGAAATTTATCTCCACCAAAACATAAATGTAGACAAGAACAGGACATGACCTCTTCAATGAAAGTATTTGATAGCAAAACAGAAAACAACTCATGAGTTCATATCCTCCAGTAACCTTATAAAGTATTACAGTCCTAACTATAATCACCAGGTATGACGTACTAAGATCCAGGAAATTCTACCCTATGGTAATAGATTACATCATAATGATTAAGGCAACGACGTCGAGCTCAGACATCGTTATCTTAATGAAGACAAAGTAGCGTCAGTAAAATCCCGGAAATCTTTCAGTGTCTGACTGTCTGTATGATATGTCTGTATGATATATCAATACTAATCTGCTGTTACAGTGATGGTATAAACTGTTATCAGGTAAATGATGCATGTACAAGTAGAATAGATGAAATGTCACTGTCCAGTGTACTCAGTAATTAGCTAATTACCGATATTGATTGATGTAATTATATTTTCGTGATTGATGTAATTGCACATCTGCTAATTAGGCACATGTAACAGATAACAAGAGAAATTGATATAGCACTGTGTATTTCATTTTTTCTTCTAATGAATGTTGTTGCAATAACTTCTAATCTAAGGACTAGTAATTATAAGGTTTTGATAAGGTAAAAATGTTGATAATGGAGAAGTAAATTAAAGATTTTCGTAATATTTTAGCCTTTGGCTATTTTAATTTTGCTTGTATGATTGACTTTCCACAAATAAACTCATACATAATTGTTATATTAAATAATATTGTATCAAAATATACGAAAAAATTGACAGTACAACTTAAAAAGGACATTGTTATAACTTGAAAAAAGTTTTATTACTTTTGTGCACACAAAGTTTGACATAAAAACTCAAGTCATGATTTTACTTACTTAATAGAAACTTTACAATTTTGTTAACATACATGTACAAGTAGAATTGTAACACAACCCCCTCTCAACATTGCAGGGTTTGCCTGTGTGGGTGCGGTCCTTGTTGCTACGGCAGCTGTTTCTCGTGGCAACGGGTGCTGCGATCATGACAGCTCGCTGGTGGGTGATGGGGTCAACGCCACCTGCCTTCCAGCCTGTAGACAACCCGGCAGCTTTCTCTAAAGACCTCTCAACAAGGGTGAGTTATTTTACATTGGGCAACTTATTTCCTCTTGTATACAAAAGCTGCTTGAGATATACATTGTAACATTGTAGTCCAGCTGCATTGCTGGAAAAATGTGCAAATTTGTATAAAAGCACGAAATTTAGCTCACATACAAAATGTATTCTTGTATATTATGTGAAGGTTTCTCAGTTTCATTTTTTAGCCATTTTCAGACCAAAAATGTATATTTTGGGCTTCTATGCTTGAAACCATTTGAATAACAATTTTGAAATACATTAGACATTAAAAACCTTCTTTAAGTTAAATGTCTAATAGTATGCACTTCTTTATTCCATTCTATTTCTGCAATTTGGGACACATGCTTTCCCGAATGATCAAATGAAACTCTACATAGTATTACATTTATACACTGTCTCATAATGTAAATAGACTAATATATGGTAGTGTTTGGTTTCAAGCAGGGAAAATATCTATGAACAAATGACAAAGCTAGTCTTCCAGAAGTTTGTACGATTAAAGAGTTTGTACGAGTAAGAGTTGTTTGAATATTTCGTCTAAAAATAAACTCTTCTGGAGGGCCCTTTGAACGTAAGAATCAATTTTGTACCTTCTTGTACCTTCAATTTTCTTCCCTTTGCTGCTGAGTTTGCACCATGTGCAATGGCCTACTCAGTAGTGGGTAGAGTGTTTGCCTTGCATTCGGTAGGTCGTGAGTTCGATCCCCGGCCGAGTCATACCAAAGACTTTAAAAATGGTACATGCTGCTTTCTCTGCTTAGCACTCTGTATTCGGGAAAGAGTATGGAAGTTGAACACACACCACTACCAGTGGACTAGCCCCCTGCTGTAGTGATTGCGTTGTGTGGCCCAGGGCTAAGGAAACCGAGATGGGCGCCACCCTATGTGCCATCAGGCGCGGGAAGGGTTTAACTTTAACCGTACCTTCAATTTTCTTCCCTTCGTGCCATGTTTCTCCAGGTCCTCACCCACAACTATATTTACGCCATCAACGCCTGGCTACTGTTCTTCCCTTGGTGGCTGTGTTTTGATTGGTCCATGGGCTGCGTGCCCCTGCTGCACAGCGTGGGAGACCCCAGAGTTCTCGCACCTGTCGCCCTCTGGCTCGGCCTTCTGGGATTGCTAACATATTGTGTTGTTGGTTTGGCCGATAACACGAAACGGTGAGTGTACTGAGTGCAGCGCAGGGTTATAGCCAGGATTTTATTTTAGCATAATTGTACCTGGGCAAAGTGACCAATATGATGAGGGGTGGCGTGGAAGGGGATCTTGGCCCTTCCACAGTGAGATTTTTAATGAATGTAGTCTAAGAGTAAAAAGTTGGCAGTGGTACCCATGAGGTGACTTAACTCACATCACATGTAATTTGAAATATTTTATAATCAGTTTGGAGTGGCATATCATCATTTTTCATATTTGATTGACATTGTTCAACAAGGAAATGTTCAAAATTAGCGTAGGGGTCCTCATTTTAGCGTGGTGGTCACAAATTATAGTGTAGTGGCCTGTTACACTAAAAATGTACTACCAGTACTAGTAGCTAGGTTACCCTGCAACATAGCTGTGTAGTTCAGTTGTAGCAGCCTTGACTCTCACCAAGTGGTTGGCCAAAAAAGTTGCCTTCATTAGAGCCGAACTACTGCACACTGCAAAGTAAGGGCCGGAACTGCTATGACGCATGCTTTTAGTTTGAAAAGCTGTTTCTAGACAAATGGAGAACTATAACAGGATTACTTTTGATTGGTGGCCAAATAACAAGCAAAATCAGTCCCAGGAACTAACGGCACCACTAATGGGTTCCATTCTGGACAACAGAATAAATAATGGTTAGCCGACTCGGCTGGTATGGCCACGTGCAAAGAATGTCTCATGACAACTGGCCAAGAAAGGTCATGAAGTTATCTGTAGTGGGCAAGAACTCACGTGGACACCCCAAAAAGAGATGGGTAGATAGTGACAATGAAGATGTAAGAAAACTGGACTTGCAAAAAAAAAAGGGCCAACCCTCTTGACAGAGGTGGATGGAGAGCAGCTATTAGACATAAGGTACACTACCAAAAATGGTTTTTCTTATTTTTCTTGTTTTCTTATGGAGAGAAAGATTTTCTTCGGTAAAGAAAATTCAAGGAAAGTAAGAAACCCTCTGCAAAATCTCTGTATGTTGGTTCTTGGAGAAAGAGTTTTTCTCTATTTTTTCTTAAGTGAAGAAAGTATTTCTATTAAGATACTTGCCAACAAGAATTTTCTAGAAATTTAAGAAAAACTTTATTTTTCAATCTTCCCATAAGATTCATTTTCTCTAAGATCAAACAGAGTATTCCATAGATTCTAACCGTAAGATCTTTAATCTAGTCATTTTTCAATTTCTACATAAAATCTTGGTTTGCTAGAAGAACATTCTTGACTTTTCTTGATTTTCTTATCCAGGGAGTTTGAGAAAGATGATTCTTGTGTTTCTTTCTAACAATTAAGAAGATACAAGAACTTTTTTCTTCACTTTCTTGACCAAATAATGTTAAGAAAAAGAAGAAAAAAAGAAACTCTAAAACAAGATATGACAAGCATAAAATTCACAAATGTTCTTATTTTCCTTATCCAGAAAGTTTAAGAAAGATAATTCTTGATTTTCTTTGTTACTTTTAAGAAGATACAAGATTTCTTTTCTTCACTTACTTGATCAAATACAGGTTTGAAAAATTATAAAATCAAGAAATCAAAACAAAAAGTTACAACTAGCATAAAATTCTTTAATGTTATGTTTTCCTTATTCAAAAAGCTGCTTCTTGTTTTTCTTGGTAATGTTTAAGATATACTGTCTAGAATATATTTCTTAACTTTCTTGATTAAGAAAAACAAGATATTTTTTTGGGTTCATGGCACCTAGAGGTAGTTGCAAGATATAACATTTAGTTGAATAGTATGGTAACCTTTCTTTTGAAATTTCTGTTGGTGACCAAGCTATGTTTAGTTCAAAGTTATGTTAAACTTTGCTTTCCTCAAATCAAAACCCATTTGGTGTCTTTGTTAAGAATTAGTCTTGGTAACAAGAAAACATTTCTTGATTTTCTAGCCTATCTTGTCATGTGACATTTTCTGAACTCCTGATTGGTTTATTTGTATCTCAGAGTACTGTTGGGCTACCCCAGGTGGTCCATCTCTATTTTGAACAGTTATAAGAAAATATTTCTTAACATTTCTTGTTTTTCTATCCTCTCTGGTCATGTGACTTTTTCTGAACCCCTGATTGGTTGATCTGTATCCCAGAGTACAGTTGGGCTACCCCATCTCCATTTTGAACAGAGTGACAGTTGCAGCAGCTCAGTTCACTACTCTTTGTATCAGTTGGTGACTCATGCCAGTTTTACAGTCAAAAGAAAGGTAAAAGGGACCATGATCATGTGAGGCACTGGTGACTGGGTTCAATTTGCTAAAAATCAACAACTATGCAGCGGAAATAGCTGGGAACCAGATATGAAGGATAAGGTAAGTGTGCCCCCCTCCCCCACCTTGAAATACTTCAAGATAAAAGAAGTCCATGCATAGACTTTAGAGTGTAGGGTTCAAAAGCAACAAGGCATGTAGAATCTTGACAAAGCAGTAGATATGGAGAGGCAAGAGTTGTTTCCATTACTAGTAGCTAAGCTACTAGTATATCCACCTTTTGGCTGCCAAATTCTATGTGCACATTGTATGTCTAACCAAAATAATCGTTGGGAGATTCCATTTCATATCACAGGGTTAGTCTGCTGTATTTCGGTTCAAAAACAAATTTCATTACGGTATCAAGTAAACATACATATCTATAGGTGTCACCAGTGGGTTAAAGAATAGGTATATAGTACAGTGCATTACTGAAATTAATATATATTATTCAAAATTGTTTACTTGATACCTTTTTTGTTGTTTTGTGTAAGACTACGAAGTAACAAAGGTCTTTCACTTTTTCTCTAGGTTCTGGAGGTTTTGACCATACCAAATGTCAAGAATGAAAAGTTCACTGCAAGGGTTTGCTCTATTTTGGAATGTGATACTCTGTAACAATATGGAATAGTTATATCTAAGTTTATAAATTATGGCCTTAGCATATTCCGCTACAAAACAGCTACACTGCCATTTAAGTAATGCAGTAATATTGCTGTAAATGCTTCTTTGAGAAGGGTAATGAATTTGAGACTCATCTTCTTGTACGTATATCTAGATAAATAATTGGCAATTTGAATGTAAAGGAATTATTGATGTTTGTCTGGTACTGTCATCGTAAAAGTATTTCCATTCAAAGACTGTTACTATTGTGATCATACTTACTAAGTCTTATGTAAGAATGTGGTAATAAACATTCCTATACTACACACATAATTTGTTGAGATTTCTTCCTCTAACATTTTTGTAGTTGCTATTATAACTATTTAGTGATTTTCTGTTTTTAAGTATTTGACAGCAGGAATGATGGTTCAAGAAAGTGAATCTCAATGCTTGAGACATTTTCTTGGTGTGTCTTTAGGAAGGAAGAAATTCTTGAATCAGAAGCTGATTCTTGGTGCAAGTAAAATATTCCTGGTGCAAGATTTCCAGACTTGTACAGAGAATCACTGTCTAAGAGTAAGAGTATCAGTCTTAAGATTAGAAAGGAATTCTTGAGCAAGATCCTGAATCTTAGCACAAGACACATGTTCTGTTAACTGGTAACTTAGTTCTTTAGGACAGAAAGGTTTCCTTGCTTCAAAATAACTTTCAAGAAACTGATTCTAGGTTTGACCTGCTACCAGAATCTTAATCTTTGTACAAGATAATATATATTTGGTTTAAGACATCTATTCTTAAGGACAGAAGGTTATTCTTGTTGAAAGAATCTAAATCTTCATACAAGATGCATAATATGGTTAGTGCAAGAAGCAACAAGAAATCGATTATTAAGGACAGAAAGATTTTCTTGCTACAAGAAGCTTTCAAGAAACATAATCTAGGTTTTCCTGCTATAAGTTATTTAATCTTTGTTCTAGAATAAGATGATTTTTCATAGTTTAAAACTATGATTAGATATAAATTCTGTACCACAGAATCATTCTTGCCACAAGAAGATTTATCTTATGTTTTTAGTCCCAAAACTTTAAGAAAGAACAGCTTGGCCTGAGAAAAATATTCTAAGAAAACTTTCACCTTCTAACTGACATTTTCTTATTTTCTTATTTTCTCACACAGAGAATAATTTTCTTTGTGGAAGATAACTTTTCTTCCACAAAGATAAATAAGAATGACATTTTTGGTAGTGTACTTATGTGTAATTCCAAGACTTAGTGCTGAGAAAACAAACTTTAATAAAGCTGCCAGAGGACAGAAACTTATGCCACTTTCTTCCTGAGAAGAAAAGCTATGAACCACCACCAAATCATAACCATAGCTTGTCTAGAACACCAAACAGATTTAGTAGTAGCAGTAGTATCCATAATTAAAACATTTAAGGCAAAGAAAATTGGAAGTTCTCATGCAGTACCAAGGAACACTGCCAGGGGGATAAAGTATCTTTGTTTCTTTGATATGACAAAATTTCATGACATCCTTAGCTTATTAAGTTATGTTATTTTAGCACATACATTGAAAACAAATGCTATAGTATAGAAAATACATGTGTATAACCTTCTTTGCGAAGGTAATGAGTTAAACATAGACGTATTAATTCTATCATACAAAAATGTACATGTACATACAGAAACTTTTTTGGCTACAGTCCATAGATAGGTGAAGAAAGATTGTAGCATTAGTGCCAAATTGGCTGCCAGGCAAAAGACCACGCAAGCCAAAAATGGGAAATTGATGAATCTATTAGCGGCCAACCTCTAGAAACTTTGGCAATAACGATTGGTGGGTTGAAAAAATGTGACATATTGTTTAATACCAAAGAGGATATCCTATTCCTGTATTTGAAAACAAAGCCTAAAATATGAGCATCTATTGAAATTGCAGCAATATGTAGTTCAGATGGGTTAAAAGAATCTAAGTACTTTTCTGGAAATGGAAAATCGATACATCCCATTCTAGCTGACTTTTCCAAGATTATACCAGAGGGTTTGAAAAATGAGGCAATAGTTTCAGTACCAAAAATGGTTATGATACATATGAAAGCATTGTCATTTATTGAAATTTCAGCACAACATGTGGCTTAGGTTGGCTTCTAGAACTTGTAACTGCAATTATACCAGAATTGAAAAATTGATAAGTCTAATTCTAGCCCACTCTTCAGAGAATTTTAGTGAAGACAATTAGCGGGATATGAAAAATGAGGTAATAGTTTTCAATACCAAAAATGATTGTAATACATTCGAAAGCATCTATAGTCATTTATTGAAATTTCATCACAACATGTGGTTTACATTGAAGAAGAATAATCAGTTCTAGAACTTGTAACTGCTATGCCAGAATAAGGAAATTGATAAATCTATTAATTCTAGCCAACTCCAGAGAGAATGTTGGTGAAGATGATTGGCGGAATTGAAAAATGAGGCAATAGTTTTCAATACTGAAAACATTTCAACCCGGAATGTATGACCTACTCGCTGTAAGTTTTGCTATATGGATTATCTGTTTGTAGATAGATCGTGTTTTACCTACGTGTACATGTACATGTTATGTAATGTATAGGTAGGGAAATATATTGGATGATTGCATCAAATTGGGTGCCAAATAAAGGAAAAGCCATGCTGCAAGGAATTAATTTTACTTACAGAGCAGGCACTGCATGATAAAAGTGAAGAAATATTGCAGCATTAGCTCAAATTGGCTGCCAGCATAGATACTTGTAACGACTTGCCAGAAATAGGAAATCGATAAGTCTATTTCTAGTTATCTCTGAAGGAACTTTTGATTAGGGTTATATGCTACATGTATCAAGCTTTAGAAAATGAGCCATTCATTTTACAGACTTAGGAATATAGTCTAGTACATGTGTTATTGCATTGATTGCTCTGTCTTTGGTGCCATTTATAATTGCTCCATGTACAACTGTCAAGCACAGATCTGAAGTTCATTCATTTTTGCTGTATATATAAACATGCGTCGATGAAGGTTCAACATCCAGGTAATAAGATACGCCAAAAAGCAGTTGCTAAAGCAACTGGATTCCAAAATCATATCCAGTTGGTTGAGTTACTGCTTTTCAGTATATATAAATGTGAAAACCTCATTGAAAACCTAGATAAGCATCATAAAAAATTAAGGTGTATTTTAAACAAGAACTAACTGCTACCATTAGAAGTGCCATATTCAACACCTAGTACCTGCATACCAAATGTCATAAAGATCCACAAGATTAACATCTTCTTTCTGAAGTCATGCAAACAGCATGGAACATGGTCTTCTTTATGCTTCTACAAAAATTACATTTTACACATTCTAACATTTCTTCATCCACATGATGGTGTTATCATGATAAAGATTTCAGGCTGTCAGCGTGTATCAGAAAATATTTCCACAAACACACAAACAAACGGCACCCAAAACTTAAACTTCTTAGACAGATACAAATGTTTCAAATACTTCTTATTGCTTGACAAAGTATACCATGCAAGTTTACACATTCATATTTCACAACTGTCCTGCCTTCTCCAATTTCACTGCGTGCGTCAGTAGGTAATCCAAGTCGGTATCGCTCCAAAGCCTCATCAGTAACGTCCAGTTAAGTGCTCCCCACGGATGTGAGTTAACAGCCCTGTAGTGCAACACTAACTCTTTGATCTCTGAGCCTTTCCTGCCAAGTAAACCCTCTCAAAGTGATGCTTATCTGTGAAAGCTTCATCTACACTTTTTGTGATGAAACTTCCCACTTGGAAGTTTACATTTGTACATACAGTGGGGTTAGAATAGATTTCATTACTTTTGCTGTATTTTAAACTTCAGCTATTAGAGTGTACAGGTAGGTACACACTCTACATGTATTAAATTTGATTTTATTGTGTTATGCAATATTTTTTAACCTTAATTTACAATAACATAATCAGTAACCCGCAGTAAAGTGCTCCCCACGGATGTGAGTTAACAGCCCTGTAGTGCAACACTAACTCTTTGATCTCTGAGCCTTACCTGCCAAGTAAACCCTCTCAAAGTGATGGTTATCTTTGAAAGCTTCATCTACACACTTTTTATGCTTCTCAGTTGGAAGTGTATATAGAGTGCAGTTAAAATAGATTTCATTATATTTGCTGTTCTTTACACTTTAGCTATTAGAGTGAAGGTACACATACATGTATAGCGTACATGTTTGAAAATTAATGAACTGTTTTGTGATACAAAATGAACATTATGTTAGAATTTAATTCTTATTTGTAAAACTACGGTATATTTGATTTTGGAAAATCTGAACCTGTATTATATAGTGACCACCTCTTCATGAGAACCACCTGGTCATTGGTATATACAATTTAAAGTAACCTGTATACCAGTGACCACTTCTGTATAAGAACCACCTGGCTTTTGATACTAGTAGTATACAAGTGACTACCTCTGTACAAGAAATGTATAAGGACCACCTGGCCCTTTTTTTGTGGTCCTTAGATTTGTTTTCCTGTTGAGCCAAGCATCAAGAATCCTGTCGAAAGTATCCAAATGTCTGTTTGAAAGTTCAACAAACTAATTAAAAGTTTTCAAACTTTTCTTTCCTCAGGGTCTTTACCTTGGGCCTAGCTGTGCTGATTGTGCCCTTTCTCCCAGCATGCAACCTGTTCTTCACGGTCGGGTTTGTGGTAGCTGAGCGCGTGCTGTACCTGCCCAGCGCAGGCTTCGTGTTGATGGTCGTTGCTGGACTCAACGTC